>NW_019211456.1:25333657-25482690 GCF_002443255.2 Varroa destructor | reverse complement strand
ATATAGAATATCTAAAATTATGGATGCTGATATCCGTCTGTAATTTCTGACTTCTATCCAAGGTGGGGTGCTACTTGATCACTACACATACTCAATAGCATGTCAGTTTATGCTCGTCATCGTCGTGGCAACAATGGCAGTTCTCATCGCTACGCCTGGATCTCCTCTACCAACTATAACCCCAGAGAGAGAAACTGACATTCTTATTAAGTCTGTTTCATGAGTTTTCGCAAAAAAAATCATATGATATTATTAATCAATTTATAATGTTACTAAAAAGGATATATTGCCTTCACTGTGACTAGTAGGGTTGAGTTTATAATGAATTTTTAAAATAAACATAAATGGTGAGCTGTGTATGACTGATTTTTCTATTTTCGTTTTTTATGTAGAAAGTTTTCGACATATTTTATCACTAACATAATATGTATTAGCCCCATAAATCTGTTTGCCTTCATAAGGATCACTCATTTACCTACTGTAGCATAACACAACGTAGGCCTAAATAGCTCTGAGGTGCACGTGTCACGTATTTGTAAAACGAAAGCGTAAAAAACCTATACTTGGTGCGAGCAGAGACTTTTTACTCTATGAAGGGGAACACCATAATGCTCCTCAGTCATTTAGAAATCAGCAATCGGCAGTGATTTTCTTGCTCCTAGACTATTATTCTTCGTTACTAGGTTTTTGCTTTCTGAGGTGAACTAGTTATCAGCAAGTGTTGCCTATTTGTCGCAACGAATAGAAGCTGAACAAATAGATATCGTAAACTGAATATTTATAGACCTATTAGGAATAGGTTGACGGGGCACCAATCAACCAAAAACCTTTATTGTTATTAGACGTAAGACCTGATGTCGCGCCCAGATATGTCGCATGGTAGCTTAAACGACAATGCGAAACCCTTTTCTAAAGCTTCTTTTTCTGTTATCAGTTACTGGCGTGTGGTGTCAGGATAAGTCGTCTATGCCTGTTATGAACATTTGTGGTAACGATCAGTTATTATAATACGTTTGTCTGTGCACTATAGTTATCTCTGCTGCTTTTCTTCACATGCCATTATAATATCGATCCTGAGCTAGAATTCGCTATTCAGTAATTGTAACGCTTCTTAGTAGGCAATCGTGCATGCATTCTATATATATATATATATATATAGGAGAAGATGAGCTGAAACACTTTTCCTCAGAGTGTTGAACCTTTAAAAATGAGGAAGTATTTCAACTCAGGCCAATGTTTGAATGAATAGGAACACCACATGAGGTAAGTTGACGAAGCACATCATTCAATTGTGAAGTCAAGCCAAAACATTAATTCGCCGCCACACTTCTTCCACGTTCGTATCCATTGAGAACATACGTTGATTGGCAAGATTCGCTGATGCCACAGAAAAAGTCCACGTAACGTGCTGATTGTAATCAAGCTGAACCGAGTTCATGGCAGCCCCTATGACATACTACTAGCAGATCTGAGGAGTTAACTCAGGCTTGTGTTCGTGATGGATCGTAATGACAAGAATATATATCGGCGTAAGCCTAGTGTCATAAGAAAGAATGAAATGTTTGACTTATTTATAGTACAGGAAATATCGTGTAATTGTAGAGATGACTGTGACGCAAAAAACATACGGCAGGCTCGAGCACTTACCCCATATGCTTGGTTATAGTTGTCTCAATGTGCCTTACCCCGAATGTCCTAACATCAACTTTCTAATTTACTTTAATTTAAATAAAATGTATAAACTACTATGGATGAATTGAAATATGCATACTAAACAGCATGCATCTCCGCTGACAGTGGCTATACACAAATTACGATACACTGCTGGATGACAGGTAGGTGAAGATTGAAAAACAAATCACGGCACAATTCCGTCAAATTGAAAACCAGCCGATGATTTTTAAGTTGGTTTTATTATGCGACAGTTTAACGGCCAACTTAAACCTATATTACCTGCTTGAGCTCATTTTCCCCATAGCCAATTGCTGAAGTTTCCCACAGCAACTACCTATTGATAAAATGTCACTTTCGAAATCTGTGTTTTAGTGTTTGACGACGAGCCCACTATGAGCTTCATTAACTGTCTTATTGAAAAGACTGACGAAAATGTAAGTAAGTTGGACGTCCGGAGTCAACTGTGACGAACCTTCTTTTTTGAAACGGAAAAAGCAAAGATTTTGGGCACAACTAATTACATCATTTAGGCTAATTGGGACTGATCCACGATACGTTCGCACTTTTCCACCGAGCGAATCGGAACTTACTAAGAAAGCTGTACCCACTAGGGGCGTAATGAAGTTAATTTTTTTCCTTGCTAAACTTGCTAACGGTCGAGATCGAACGGTTGGTCTTTTCTAGTTTTATCCTTTGAGCTTGCGAAGTTCATTGGTCTGCCTTTTTCGTTGAAACAACTAACTTAAATCTCGCTAAAACTATGCAGAATTCGAGGTTAGATTCGTTAATGTGCCTTCACGGATGCGTAACATCAAAAAGCTCCGTAGAACGTAGAACGTAACACTGTGCTCACGTTGCAGGTCGTGGAAAAAACATTGTCTTCAATTAGGGAGCTATTTCCCGGATCGAACCTTCTACAAATGATGCGCTACATTTGCAAGGCAAATAACGACGAAGGCCACGTAATAGTACGTACAAAAAATTGATTATTTATTCATACAATAATGCTTAAAACGTCGCTCGAGCCCTTTCTTGAAGCAGGTATGAAGCTCTTTTAAACCATACGAGAAATATCGTCTCAACGAACGTATTTATATACTTTTTTTTTAATATTTATATAACCTTTTCCATTAAATCGTTTGCAGCATAATGATCATTAGTTTGTACTGTGCTTAGTAGTATTTTTACTGTGTTTAAATGTAAAACTATTTAATTCGCAGCATCAGCTACTATATATATTATACATAGCATGAGCAGAGGTAAATAATTCTACCATCTTAAACGTATTGTACATTGCTTTGTAGATCGATACTGTATCTGACAACTTATCGGTACGTATTCAAATGACACCACCGTAATTGACGTATTCATTAATTAGTAATGTTGGACGCTAGCTTCATTGGCCTATGAAAAGATAACCTTCCGTGTTATTACTCTCAGTCTACCCTGCGAACTCGTATCTCAATAGTGACCTTCAAGTTCGTATCTGTATAGCAAGTTAGAAGAGGAAAATGAGTAATCTACGAAAATATATGCAGAGAGAGAGAGAGAGAGAGAGGGGGGGGAAATATAGGTGATACAGTAAACTAAAACAAGGAAAATATATAGAAAGCGACTGTTTTTAGTCACACAGGTCAGGGAGTATATATTTTGGGTTGGACTTGAAACTTGGGAAACCTGAGACTTGAATCTCTGAGTATGCAAAAAATAGGCTACAGAAAGGCCAAAAACCCCCCAGAAATGCTAAACAGAATGACTGTTAATTAGAATCAACACTCGTATTTAATGTTAAAAGAATACATCCTAATTACAGCATTTAAATACGTGCGTATCTTGATGTCATCGCTATTCATAGGAGAAAGAGCTAAGCGCCGCAATACCAGTCGTTTGGAAATGTCATGACCTCTACCTTGTCTGACATTGTCACTGTTGATTTGTACCGCAAGGTAACAATGAGGTGCAGAAAGAATCAGATCTTGAAATAAATACCTAAATAACAAATTAACTTGTGTTTTTTGTACGGCTTTTGCTCGCATGAAGTAAGTTGCGTTGCTTTACTTAGCGAAAACTGCTTTAAATAAGAGGTAGATCAATAAGGGTATATCTTGCAGAGGTTACACATGGGCTTTTTGAGACGTCTCTCAGTGTTACACGTCCCTGGTAGTTACGTAAAGATATAAAAAAAAAATCCATATATATATATATAGATAACAGCATATTTGTATTGAAGTATTTATTGAAAAACTGAAGATCTTCGTATACGTGAACGAAGCACAGGAGGTGTCAAGCAAAAAGGGTACAAAGATCAGCGATGTTTCTAACTTTAACGATGTACAGTATATTTCGAAGTGCTTTCGCGTGCTAATAGGCAGAAGACCAGTGGCCTGTAGTTGATTATTACATAAATTACTATTCGTTATGACTAGAAAATCGCTATTGAAGGCATATTATATTTCGATATTTCTTGAAGTTGCGGTTTTCTCCAGCAGGCAGAGTTAAATATCCGAAAAAAAGTTATTGTAGATTTTTTTAACCAAACTTCACTCCCCGCAGCGTCTGAAAGAGTAGAACACCTTAATAATTTTTAAAAATTGTTCTTAACAACTTCGCAAACCTAATAATCTGCTAAAAAATAATTTTCCTGAATTTTTCTTGAAAGTATACAGACTACCGGACTCGACTCTAATGCAATTATCAGTCTCGTCGGCTCACAAGCATCTGTTAAATAACTCTATACCTATTTGTTTGAAGTATAGCTCTCTTTCTTGTTCTATTTTTTTGAAATTTTGCGCTGTATTGCACCTCAGCTAAGTATGACCTGTTCGTAAAGTAGCTGCATGTATTATTTTGGATAGGACGCCTACCGTTACAGACATCTTTTAGTCTATCTTGCTCATGCACAACGAAGACAGAAGGTAGATACACAACAGAATTTTTTTAAGGCGCCGTCACTTCTCTTACGGACATCGGGGCGGGGCGAAGGGGTAGCTATATCGGTAAATAAACATGCATGTGAGGGTCAGCTTTTTAGCTACATAACCTTCAAGTATTTGTCGTACCACTGTTTTCTAACCACTATCATCTGGAGCGGGAGATCGCCAGCAGCGGTCTGGATACGATTTTAGTATCTTCTATCCTATGATATGATGTCTATAGATTAGCAATAGCGACGGTACATTTTAAACCAAATCTGTCAAGCTGGGTTAACACAACAAATAATTTCGTTTCCAGAGGTTTTTACAATTATTTCTAATTGTCCTGGAGGAAAAATGAAAATTGTTCGAGGACCAACTGCTTAACGGTTGCTAGGTTAAGCAGGTCAAAATCGACGACTTTAGGGGTAAAGGATGAAATAAAGATAAAGTAAGATAAGGGTAATAAAGGCATTTATAGCCAAGTTTTAGAAGTCAAATACAAATACGTACACAAATACACATAAAATAATACATAAATCCACAAACGAGAAGAAAGTTCAAGGTAAGATCTCAGTGGCCAGCGTACCATGCTTCCTAATATAAACTCAAATTGAGCGGCGTCTGCTAGTGGCAATCGACTTTGAATTTGTCATTAAACTTTGCTATACCTGCAAAGATAATGCGAGTTTTTCTTTAATTCTCAAATGGGGATCATTTGAGCGCAAGGGCCTAAGTAGACACTTGGGAAGACAAGGCCCGCTTTTATATTGGCCGAATCGTCTCTGCATGAAAATGAAGCGAGCATTATGCGTCGTGATGTGAAGTCAGAAAACCTCCTAATAACCGATAGTGCTTATCTAAACTTAGTAGACTTAGACACTGCCAAGATTATGACTAGTAATTACGGCCATACGCTGCTAGACACGATCAGGTTTGTGGCGTCGAAAATCTTCTCATTCAAATGTGGAAAAGCTGTTAACTGTTGGCAGCAGGCTGTATTGCCTTCCAGATTCTTTATGGTAAAGCGCCCTTCTGAGATGAGACGGATGAGCAAGCACAGAAGAACATATATATGCTAGAACCATTCCTGTTCCCAGAAAAACTTAAGAGATCCAAATGACCTCAAATCAAAGATTCTTTATAAAATGCCGACAGATCGATTAGGAGCAGATTCGATTAGACGCATGGGGGAAACTAACGATCACTGGTGGTTTAGAAAAGCAAAATTCGGCTAGATCGCTCTATACAAAAAGACATACCCGCCCAGCTGGGTTTCAGACACGTTGTGATAATTTAAGGATTTTTGGCGGTTTAGAAAAAAATAATTAGTTAGTCATTAACTAGAATGATGCTGAGCAGCAGAAGTTACTTGAGAATTGACCAATACTTTTAGATTAGAACCAAAATGATACCATTTTTTTACGACTAAAATGAATAGACCATGCTTTATGCCTGCTTTCGTCAATAAAGTATGCTACCACCCTCTATTTTCAGTGTTCAAGCGGACCTGATCGTCTACTTGCATCACTATAGAGTTACACGGTCCTACAAAACATTACTTCAGTAACAATTGATTTTGTTTTGCTTCTAAACAGTAGATGTTATGCAGGAAAATGCACCTTGTGTTTCTTTCGAGGCTAACACAGAGCGACTGGGATTTTTTCGGCAGATAGTAGTCCAATTCTAGGGTACATATGAATATTTGAACTGTAAAAGAGACAAATCGCTTTAAGCATTCTCAAGGTCTTTCAATCATTCTTCAAACAAATTCTGTAAGCTTGCATCTAGCTAGTATATATGAGTTTCATGCATTGTACTTTTAAAAGATCTCTAAAGAAACTGAAGCTTCTTAGCTGCTATGTTTAAAAGAAAAAAATATTTTAGTGCAGTATTAAATTTTATGGGGTGCCAAAAGCGATCCTTTTGAATTCGGGGTTCCCTCGGTTGACTTCAGCAGTTCACGATACCTGTTATCTGAGCGAGGCTCTGTGCGATAGATCTCCCACCGACCGTAGCATGGAGCAAGAGACCGACTTATGCTCTTGATTCACTGGGGTGATTAGCTGACAGTTTATGAGCAAACGAGTTGCTTGTTTATGTTAAATTAGTAACAACGCTGCGCCCGTGTAATAAACACGCCTGTCTCCTTGACTGGCGCGGTTCGTAGTCATAACCAATTTCTGTGAGAATGTGTTTTTCTCATAAATTTTGCTCCTCTAAACTAACGTCTACGGCATGTGTTAGTGAACATGCTGCTAAGCATAACTCCCTTTTTCCCTGAGGATCCGTCATCCGAGTCCTCTTCTTATCCATATTAATTCAGCTTCTGACGTCTAATTGTTACGATGCGTCTCTACAAGGACTCATTCCATCGTTAACGGTTGCTTCTTTTCTGCAAAATATTCCATGTTGGAGTGACTTATATTGGTACGACTGTATACATTTTGTCGGACATACAGTCAGGTTACAAACATCAGGCGATATGTACAAAACCTAAGTTGGAATAAATTATTGAAGTGCTAGACGTACCAGGAAAACAAACGCAATCAGATGCTGGATAATTTTCCAGTAAGAGTCTTTGGAATTATTTGATGTGCAGGACTGACAATGGCTAAAACCAAAGGAAGCAAGCCGGACATACCAGGCGAAATTGAGATTTAAAAGTCGGTCAAGAAACGTTATGAGGAATCAGGATTCTTTTATTTTTTAGTAAAACGTTGTCTCATTGTGAATAGTACGTGTATAGTAGTACGTTACGAACGTTTGTTACTGACCCAAACTATAGCGCACGTACTTTATGAGCGACGGGGTCATTATTGACATTCAGATCCATTATCATTCTGGCTTTTTGGTACGGGTTGCTTCACTTCTGGTTAGCGACTTGTTAACAATATAATATGTCATCATCACGCAGATTGTCGTCGTCACAGATGATATTAGTCATTTGGACATTTCATGGTAGATCTGCTCGTTATTCTAATCGAAAGACTATTCTTTGACCGTTTTAAGGATTCAGTTTTCCTGTGGACCTTACGGACTGCTGCAATCGATCTTGTTTGATACAACTAAGAATCCTGTATTGTATATTAGCTTTACCTTATATCATCTGTAGCATGCACGAGTCTTGTACAAGGTAGCCAATATGTAGTCGGGTCAAATAATAATTAATTAATTTTTGTTTACATTGATTTAAACTTTGCAGATCCACCTCATAAGCAATAAGTCAAGAAGGTTTGCCGCGGGCGAAAATAATTCATTTAAAGTGAAGACTCATTGTCATGAACTGCGGAAGGATAGCCCAACCTTTAGAGAATTCTATATGCAAATGCAGTCTACTCATTTAGCTTCAATGGCAAGTCACCTATCACATGTGGCCGAGTTCATTGTGTAAAATTATATAGTAGCTAGATTAATTAGCTGCCTTTCATGTATTATTGCCCTTAATTGTTATATTGACAGATAACTTTCACAGAAATAACAATTTACAGGTGCAAAGACAGGTGGTGTACCGCTTTCAGCCAAGATTCCAGGAAAAGCAGCTCCGTCCTAAAAGAAATCGGGATGTTTAAAAGAAGAACCTTCTTGTAAAACTTACGGCCGGATAGCCAAGTCTACAGGAGACATTGTTATGACAAAAAACCTCCGCATGATTCCATCAGTTTTATGTAGCCCAACTGCGTACCATAAAAAATCGTTCCTTCTAATTTAAGGAGGAAAAAATATTATTTGAAAAACAAATTCTTCGTATCTAAGCGCCTCAGAAAATGGCTTCGTAAAAACAAAATGAAAGGCATTAAATCTGAAAATAAATTTGAATGAATAAATCACACTGGTGCTAAGATTCTAATAAAGCTATTTAGTTTTACAGTGAATAACCTTTGTTCTCAGGAATAGTATGAGAATCTCTTAACAGCTTCACAAAGGCGCAAAAAGCAGGCGTCTAAAGTCTACAAAAATAAATCATTATCCCTATTATGAGTCGATGCTATAATTTACTTGAAACGAAGATCCCGATAAAGCGCGTTTTCTATAGTGAGAAATTTTTAACATAAAGCTGAAAGCACTCGACAGGGCCTTCGCTGAAAGACTTAACGTAACAAGTACAAGTAGTAAATATACGATTTTGGTGGATTAACTGTAGGATTGCTTTTCATTGCGTACTATTGTGCAGCTTGTCGCGTCCATGTATTTTTTTGAAAACAGATAATATGATGAGTTTCTAGGCGACTTATAAACGAGCCAGACACGTAACTTCGATCGCTCAAATTTGAACTCTGGCCCATAACGCCTATTTTCTCATTTTCTTATTACTCCATTTACGAGTACATACAATATAAAGATTAGTAAAGGAATTCCTATCTATGTAGCACCACGACGGAGCTCATCATGCCATGAAATCTTTTTTATACCAAAAACGGTTCTTCTTTGGGTTTCGTATACAAGCACTGAACAAAGCTTTACGCCATCGATTATGAAATATAGAAATTACACATGACGCCTGAGGCAGTCTTTAACGACATGCAAAATATAATATCAAGTAATAAATGCCAAATACGGCCATCGTTATGAGCATAATGCTGTACAATATAAGCGACTCATAGGTCCATCGAAAACATGAACGGAACTCATGTTTATTTAGAAATGAAGAAATAAGGATAATCCGTTCATGTTTACAACAAGTATCTTTGAATCAGAGCGGATAGTTAACAGCACGTTCAGCCATCCACACGGTAGACAGCTTCCTTTCTCTATATATTTGTAAGACGTTACTGTTTTACCGATTGTACTGCTGGGCTGTGGCGATATTCAACCCAAATCGCCGAGGTAACATTTTTGTCCCGAACCACCATTTATCGTGTGGAATGTGACTATGTTCGTGTCCGAAATATAAGTTGAGTTTAGCAAGTCTCGTTTGTACCACTTAAACACAATATACAATACAATTACATACAGGTCATCTAATTACGCACATGCGTAAGATCTAACACAACCGTTGAGAAAGCATGCGTTCAAAACCTGTTTCATCATTTTCATTCACCGTCAGATGGTAGCGCAAACCAACAAAGTTGCCTGGATTCAATGCTTTCAACGTCATTTTACTGTTACCCTCATCATGACCATCAGCATTATTGCCATCATTACTACACGCATCTCCACAAAATTGTCGACGACATCAGGATGATTACCGTCGTTATGTTCTAACCAAAAACACTTTTAACTTTTTTTGGCGACAGCATTGTAGCTTGCATGTAAGGTCAACTACGCTGCCGCCATATCTAGTCGCTGGTCCAACAGCAGCAGCTGCCGAAACGCCCGTAATAGCAACTGGGTAAGCTGATGCTGTGGGAGCTATTAAAAAAATGACGCCTAGTTGAGGGGGTGAACGGGGGGATCGAAGGAGAAAGAAGTGCCGAATTGACTTTACAAAGTTACACGTAAGCTTATTAAGTAGCAACGCTTTCTGCGTGGTTTGACAGCCACATTTTGACACTCTATACGTTTATCTAGGCGCGTTTGTTATTGCGCGTGTTTCTCTCCTTATCGATCTTAATTTTGTTCGCGTGGTGGCGCAATTATTTGATTTGATTTCATCATCCTTTCTTTATTTAGCGGCCGTGCTAGTCTTCTTTTGCGTCGCGTTTCATCTTTGTTCTGCCGAGTGGTTTGTTCAATTTCTTCTGTTGCCACCGCTGTTGTTGCGCTTGCCGCTGCTGATTTTTAAACATACGCCGACTCCAACTCAGCGGCTCGCGCTTTTCGAACGTCAGCGTGTACGATCGGCGGTGTCGAAACTGCAGTATATTATCATAGTCAACTATAAGGCCGTCATCATGCAAAGCGCTCGCGTTTCGAGACAGCTTCGAGGGGTTGCTGCCGAATGCCGTGAGCGATACACGCTGCTTCTATGACATGCAAGCATCATACATTTATAACATGGGCGATAGATTACGAATCATGGTAGTCTTAAAACACTAAAGACACGCAAAGTGGTCGGTCAGCAGCCAATTGATTAAAAGGGCGACATTCGACGATAACGTAAAGCTCACGCATGGATAGATTCCCGAAATCACCACGACGATTCTGCTGAGATACTGCATCTAACGTACAGCGTAATGTAGCAACAGCAGTCGGTGTGGTTACTGTGCCAATAAATGCTGTGCATGGATGCCGACCAAATGGTAGACACAATCTTAATGGGAAAATAGCGTACGTAACGGAAATCGTGTTTGTCCTGGTCACTTTCACTTCGGTTACATTGATATGCTGCAGTGCATGCAGCCCCAGGGGATTAGGATGACGATACGGGGTGGGCAGCGGATCCACAGGTCAACGCCACAGTAAGTTTTGCTAAATCAACGAACGGCGTGTAAGGACATACTTGAAGGTATCTATTTCTATACTTAGATTGAATGTAACTGTCGCTCTGTTTTCTTGCTTGGAAAAGTAAGAAGAAGCATGTTTCCAAATCAGGCGCAAATCGTTCAGATGGTGTCGTTGGAAAGGGCGCTTAGACCGATAACATATGAGCATCAGAAGATTATAGCGTACTTTGATAGTTTGAATTTACTTTATGATATGCGTGACAATAATTTAGAACTACGATGTGTGACATAGCGGCGGATAGCAGAATCCGCTTGCGGCATTTTCATGAAAGAAGCATTTTCTACTGCTAAATCTATTACGCCAAATCTATTAGACTTTATGCTAAAATGAACCAATTTTCTAATAAAGACATATCATACCAAAAATAAAATTCAGACAGTAGTAGAAATTAATAGAATTAGAGAGAAAGTTAAGTTCGTTGGTGCTAAGTAACCTGTGCCTAAATGTGGGCGCGTCTATGCAGAGAAACTTATTTCAGCTTCATATATAGAGTAAGCTCGCTGTTGCAGGGTTATGCCTTTATCGTCATCATCGGAAAGGATGATATTGTAGTAGAACCTGCCAAATAGATTTTCGTTAGCGCAATGCGAGAGACTGATCCGTCAAAACGATAAACGAACCCTCAAAATATTAGCTAATCGCTTGTGTCGAACGGTTACTAAAATCTCCTTTGAGGATCGTTGTCACGTAAATGACGGCTATTTTGACCAATAGCTTTGTTTATTTATACAAGATGGATACTTGGAATCTACAAAACTTACAGTTAACCAATGGTGCACACGGAAAGGGCTCTTTGTTAGTGACAAAAGAACAAGCAAGTAATGCTTAATTTTTATTTTTGGTAAAAAAAACCATCGCCTTTATGTCGAATTTGTTTTTATGAGGTTTGGATTTATGGTTGACCGCTAACAAATTGTTAGTTCTGCACTCACTGAAAAAGTTCGACTCAACTACTAACTGCAGTAATTAATTACCAGATTTAGATAGAACCTCCCCTGCCCCCGCCCTTTTCTAGAAACTGATAAATCGCTTCTGACCGTTGGATCGAACTGTACCCGTGCAAAAGATTTACGTTTGTTTATCTATGAAACGCACCGCAATCGTTAGCAATAGCAGTTCACTACGACATATATGTTTTCATTAGTTTAACGTTAGGGCGGGTTCCTCAAAACAGTCTTTTATAGTAAAATGTAGGACATCCATAATTCAACCTCTATTCAGTGACAAATGTACTGAGACCTTCACATTCTGCTACGGTTCTTTCTTTGTCATGGTTCATTTCCTTTTTTTTCGAATATCACTAGGTAAATATATGTGCGGAATATAAGACTTAGTGAGTCAATGATTTTAACTGTAGTGGAATAGACTTGGCATTGCTGCTCCGAACCTGCGTTCTCTTTAATTAGTTCTCAGCTTTGGAAACGGCAGTCCTCATGAGCCTCACAATGTGTCGTAAAGGTGTTCAAGAATGTCGATCATTTTGACATACTACTCTGCTTTTCTAATTTGTCCTCCTTGTTTAGGACAAGGAAATTAAGGTGAGGCCGTCCGATCGTCAGCCAACCAGCCAGTTCAAAGTCTGCGGATTCCAATTATATTAGTTTCAAAGTAAATTTGACAACTTGGCAATATCTTATCGTTATTCTATGTGTGTTGTGTTTAATGACTGGCTCTCTTATTGATAAAACAGCCAGTACTATTTTCTTGGCCCATCTAATATTCTTACATCAATGTTTTTTGAAGCGAAGCTTGCTGTTCTTTGGAAATTATTGCGTTTCTTCGCGCACCCAGCATTTGCCTTCGGCAGCGCGTTTAACCATTTAAACTCAACGCGGGAGCTGCCAACAAGCGGAACCTGTCACGAGAATTTCCAGTGACATCTGCTAATTTTAGTTAATATAGTGTTACATCCCGTCTGCACAAAGTCCTTCTCTTCTATTTCAACTTGAAGAGTTGTGATTTACGTTTTTTTTTTCCCGTTAATGCTATAAGAATGTTTCAGGCGTAGGTAATTTATCGGTGAGTATTTCTATTGATAAAGCAAACGAGCATAAAATAGGATAAAAGAGCTATAATGTATTAATAATGCAGTAAAATATAAGCTAGTAAAACTATGAAATGAAAAGACTAATTAAGTGATCGCTTGAATTTTCAAGAAACGTGCCACGACGCTGCAATCATTGGGCCGATGACCCAAAAAGTTGGCTAAAAAACCGTCTTTATTGGCTCCCCGTACCATCTACGGCTGTAGTCACTGTCATATGCGCAGCTGTATTATGTAACACTGAGAACATCGACTCGTTTGTTACGTAAGGCCTAGCGACGTAGGCGTAAACGAACGAAGGTCTTCACGCTCAGTAGCTGAACTGTTTGAGTACGACTGAAGCTTTATTTGGCTTCACTCACCGAGGTGCGATTAGTCCGTGGATATTAAATCCAGTGGAAATTTTATAGCAGTAACGTGGAATATAATGGCTTTTCAAATCAACCATTGGAAACGTTTTCTGTATCTTTAATGATCACTAATATAAAAACGTTTTTTTGTGATTTCAGTGCGGAAACCTAGTAAATTATTCTACTATCGCTGCACCTTTCTAGAGTACCAACAGTTTCGAAATAAGCGGCGAACGCTCCGTATAGCGTTTATTTACAGATACACATGCAACTACATTCGTGAGCATAAAAAACAAAAATAAATAAGCATATATCTAAATGCAACAAATAAAAAACCAAAAACAAAGCAACACAAAAGACCACATTAAGCAGAGAAACAATTAGTGCTACAGATCGAGTTCCGTATCCACCGATCATCGTTTGCCGATAAGCCAGACCACTGTTGGACACCGAAACCGCTACAGACCAGGCGCGCCTTTCGACGTTACCCCATACTTGCACATCAACAGATAAATCTTGATGATCTCTGTGGCTCCTCGATATCTTGAACCGCCCAGTTCATTACCTGTTCTATCTCGGCTACGCGGCATCTGTAATCCCCGCTGATCCTAAAACTCGTTGCTTTTTTCAACCAAAGCGCAATTTTTTAATGTGTATTTGCATCACAAAAGCGATGATAATTGTTCGCTGACAGGCGTGAAATATTTCTTCGACATTTTGTCGCATGAACGTAGAAGAAACGACACAAAAAAAAAAAGGAGAGGAAAGGACGAGAGGATATCTTTTGGTTATTTCGCGCAGAGAAATGCAACGCTCGACTATTATTAGTACTTCTAATGGTGGTAGCAGTTATCGGTGAAACGTAATTTTTGCCACGCGTGAATTGTTTGTCGTATCTGGATGCAGTAGCTAAAGTGAGCATCTGTCGCTTACCACTATTTTTGGTACTATTAATATCACGAACATCTATCTGCGTCACTGACAAACATCGATTGTTATGGCGTTGGTCTAAGCAAAGACATCATTTCATTACTATTTTGACTTTCAAACCCAGCAACGTAAGGTGAAACCATGGAAGGATCGGGCGTAGCTGATCATCGGTTACTGGCCACCCAAAGCTGGGTTTCGTTTAGTGCACGAGGACGGAGGACGAACGAATCAAATGCACCAAAGATTATCAATAGATGCCCAATACGGAGATCTAAGGTAAACGGAAGAAAATTTAAACGCACCAAGCATGAGTACGTTTAGCATACGATAAATAGCATATTTAGTATAATATAAAAACCCTATGTTATTCTCTTAACGCAAATACACTTGAAATTGGTTGACTACCTGAGGATACACAGTTTGCAATATATGCTCACATTGGCTTTTTGAGTAAACTGAAATATAATAACCCCGTATTAGAGACCAGCATCTCGTTTGAAGTCCACAAAAAATCTACTATGTATTGTATCTACTTATAATAAATGATACTCTAGTTAAGTATAAGTTTGTCTAATGGTATATATATATATATACATAGCGAGAAGTATCGACAGAACGCCGGTTGGTTCTAGGCCACTTTTCTGCCTATTTACATTCTACAAGCCGGATATCAGTCCGTTCGTGCGTATCTTTTATCCTTCACGAATCCTTCGGGGCGAGTAACTTTCAATGATTGGCGTTCCATGTGTTGTCATGCGTTATAGATTTATACCGAGTAACTTTTCTGTCACTGCAAAATATCAACAAGAAATTTCAGAAAGGTTGCGTAACGTAAGACCGAGACCGGGTCTAGAATTTATGAGTGCAGGTCATAAGTTCTTTATCACAATCGTTCATCGACTTTGAATCGCCGTACAGGGTCAAATCGAGCATTAGATTTTCTATATAATGTGATCGAACAGTTAACAAAACTTATAAGCAGGGGTTGACAGCAATTCCTATTCTGCAAATTCTTTTCATAGGTAGCCAGAATCCTAAATACTGAGTACCAGGACAATAAAATTAGTTTCCCAAATGCGCACCTGTTGTCTCGTAAACCTTTGACATTTTGTCGAATGTTAGTTTTTCTCTAGCGATAAATGGTACAAATATGTGTTCCACAGAAAAGTCGTGTGAATCTGCGACGGCTATCTAAATACGTTAAATTAGGTGGAGCTTTGTATCGGTAGAAAGCCGTGTTGCCCATCAATAGAGCTATCTAAGATCATTTTCGTCGTCAATAGCTAATCCTCATAAAGATCCAGAACTTTTATGCAAAACCTATCGTATTCTATAAGCCTTTTTCGTTTTCAAGAGGAAGATAAAATTTTGACATAACGTCAAAAAACGTATATGTCGACAACTACGTATTTTTAGTACGAGTTCCACCACCCTAGTACTCTTTGGAGTGCCCGCAATCCATAAGGAAACAATTAGCCAACCCAAAGTATTCCAGTTGATAACTTCTCGTGGCCATTTGTATGTATAAGGTATACATAAAACAATATAACAGCGCACTACTTACGACAAATCTAATGGAGACTAAATGCGTGATTCAATGACAGGGTGTCGTCTGTGCAGAGGAACAAATGACTAGTTGGTAAGTAAACCTCTACACAATTGTGACGTTTGTGCTACGTCGGTGACTACTCCTTATATTTTTATAATCCATGTTTGCTTAATTTTTCTTAATCTTCTGGAATCTTTGACGAGCTTCGCATTCTAACGCTATGTCGTCTTACCTATCCTATTTACGAGAATTACACAAACAGCTCATCCCGATAGGTTTTATGGAACAAACATGTTATCAAGCGATGATAGCGTCTTGCACAGACATTGTTTGCTTCATCAGAAAGTATTCACGAACCTGCGCACATATGTTCTCGCGCGTCTTTCTAACATATGTGTATGAAGTTAAATTAGTTTTTATTTACATGAGCACGCAGTGTACAGATACGTTCGACATCGTGCATCATTTCAATGTAGCCTAAACCAATTGGCCATATTTTTTGCTTGACATTTTCATAATGGACATTGCCATTGTGGCTGTTGCAGCTTCTGTTCTACTATTGCCTTTTCAGTGTCCTTGTTATACCCATTTTTCTGCCACTGCTGCTATTGCTCGTGATACTTTACTCGTTATTACTGCGTCGCCGTTATTGTTTGTGCATCGTTCCGGATCGTTCCGTACAGGTCCCATCGCTCCTGAGCCGCTTACACTTTGAGGGCGGGCCAAACCTTGGTGCCCGCAGGCAAACCATTACACAATGTACATAAAAGATAATATATACACTATATCCAAATGTACACACATGTACGCGCAGATCCAAGCACCAGACCGGGCGAAACAGCTAGTGACACAATCAATGATCCCTGTTTCTAATACGATTGCCATCGTACTGAGGGGCACGGCAGACTAGCTACCATCAATGATCTATATAAATAGTCTATGGTGCTCTTATTTGGAATAGATTGTTGCCGCTGCCGCCGATGTTATTCCTATTGAAAATAATGGGTACAAGAAAAAGATAAAGAGGACACCGTCGAATTGGACTGCTATTGTTGATAGCTGAAGACTCAGCCACCGAGGTACATGTCGAATGTCAATGTGGACTGCAATAACGGCAGGGTACACAGAGATGCGCGGGCTCGATCAATAACCGTCAGACGGCCAGCGGCTGTAAACAGATGAGTCAGCGAATAAATAGCAGAATCAACAGCCGAACCAGGAGAAGCAGAAATTGCAGCAGCAGCATCGACAGAAGGGTAAACGTCGTTGGAGACGAACTGTCCATAGATCGATTGGTTCCAATTCGATTTTAGCCTGATGAGCCAGCCTATCCATACGCACATCTATCCACGGAAATCTCGCAACTTTTACTATCTGAACACAGGGAACAAGCTATACCGATTTATTCGGTCTCCGCTGCATCACAGAAAGGTATTTTCTAGTAGAGGCAGTAACACTAGTAGTAATCGGAACTCATAACCCAAGCGGCAATGGTGACAAACAAGCCGCTATGCAACGGCCATATCGCAGCTACAAACTGAACCCTATATGGTTCAGTGCAACGGCTGTTCGGTCGAAGCCAGCAAAATGTTGTGCATCGTAACGTAACATAACACTGACCTGGCAACCCCGATCTGCCCTGAGTTCAAAGTTAAACATAGATGACAAAAACAATATCGACAATGGCGACAACGACGAAGAATAAATAGAACTCGATCGGCTGCTGTGCTTGTGACAGCTGGCACAGCATCAGCAACATTATCAAACCCCAATGAGAAACAAATCGAACATATGACTTGGTCTCACTTTTCTAGGCTGCTATTTCCTATAGACTGAAATGAAGTTCAACCGAAAGCCACAACCAGCAAGCGACCGATTGCCCGGCGGACCGACCCCTGTAGTGAAGTAATGCCATACGAAGAGCTATAGGCCTATCGTCGGCTCTTATAACTATCATCTGCAGCAATTTGCATGGGTACAGCAGGATGCCTATCAGACCCATCTGCTCAGTTAATTTGGGGCATTGCAGTGTTGTGTGGGGGTCCCTTTCGTTAGCCGTAATTACGCACTCAGCCGTAGGTCAGACGCATAATTTGTTGTGATTCGTAGGGATAAACTACTACTAAAGCTATGCTGAGTCTAATTGATTAGTGACATTCAAGTTAGGTTTAGACTCGATCGAAATTATACTTCGGTCAATGGTTTCAGAGGTCGCAGTGAGCTAGCGGCGTCTCAGCTGTCCTATATTGGCTACCGCCCGCGGACTGACGAGTGCTGCCCATCATAAATAGGAAAACCGTTTTCATTTGAGCAAAAGCTACTCTTACCTAACCTATCTCTAAGTCAGGTAACAGTGGAATCAAAAGGTTCAAACAAAAAATATATATTCATATCGCTGTAGATATGGAAAAATCGCCGCTGTAACTGAAAATACACGCCTATTGATATACAATTGAAAATCTAACCATGTGGCCCTGTGGACAAAACCTGTAACCAAATAAGGTGACAAACTGGACGATTTTAGCATTTTGCGAACAAGCCTTTGGTATCTTTTTCCCTGAGGTATCTGTTCTGACGTAGTGTCCGAAAACAATGATTTTGTGGACCTAAACAGGGTGTTTTGTATTATGTCAAAAGGCAAACCGAAGCACAATGCTTTGCCTATGGCCTGAGTATGCAGCTGACTTTGAGTTGAATGATATTGCTTAAACTTGTTTCTCTGTGTGCCTTGTATCAGGACATCGTGCGCGATAGTAGCAGCTGCACTCACGTGCGCAAGAGGTGCCCAGTGTTCCGCAATCCTGTAAGCGCTCTGGTTACTGAGAAAGATAACTATTAAATAACTAGAAGAGGCCGTTAAACTATCACAACTAATGACATTTCAACAACCACTAGCGCGTTTCATATTTCCCTCTCTCGTCGTAGAAGCGCACCGGCCAGCCCGAGTCTACTAAATCATTGATTTTATACGTATTTTATTCTATTATCAATTCTCCTTTGAAACTAAAAATGTATGTCATTGTATTACGTAGCGTATCATGCAACGAGCTTGCACGATCTCGTGCTCTGCTCACTGCGTCCGCGTAGTTAATAAATGAACCTTTTTTTGCTGAATTCTTCGCCTTGTTTCGACAGCCAAACCTAAGGCTGAGTGATTCGAGCCATGCGAACCCAACGTAGAAGAACGTAAGCAAAGTCGTCTATCTGTATGCTTTTTTTTTTTTTGCATAGCAAACAGTCGGGTCTTTATAGATTTCTGACTCACAGGTACAATACTATCAGACATGTTATGTCTTGAACATTTAGATATAGTAATCGCAAGAAGCATAGTTTATCCAGTGAAATCCAGAACTCCTCGGCGTAGCTTATAAACTGTATCAGATTATGCAACAGGGCTAACTTGTATTTTAAACCAGCGAATCCATGATATCATTAGCTTGTATTCATCAGGATATTGATGACACCGAACCTATTTGCGAACGAATAACCTTATTATGAGTTTATATAGGAGGCTTTTAGGGGTGAGAACGTTTGCCTTTGGAATTCGTTAAGAAACCCTCAGTAGCTCTCCATATGGTTTTTAATCTTCTTGTTTACTTAATACAGATAGACAATAGGAAAAACTGTAGAGAACATAGAGATTCTGTAAACGTTTCTGATAACATGAACGTTCATCTTGTCAATTTGCCCCATGCTATACATTGCTAACGATTTACGTTTGCACCGGAATGGATAAACAGCTGCTATACTTTCATTAGAACAGAACACACAATTTACCATTGTTAATATATTTATGCATGTTTATATATGAACGTACGAGCTCTAACGTACATTGCAAAAAATTCTAAAATACGATGTTTTTTTCATTATGCTATCTATTCAATATCGTTTTTGTTCAACAGAATCGAATGTCGTAATATTTGCGAAAACAAACGCTTTTCAGCGATCTGCCTCATCTACGCAGCCGGCCGGTTTAAGTTCCACTATGTAAAAGGCACGAAGCGTCTTAAATTTCAATTTAGAGAAGCCACAGTCGGTATCCTTTGTAAAACATGAAAGGTTGAGAAAGCCCTTATTAAGTCTCAACGGGTTTTACAATATACAATTACGTCATTAAGGCAAAAAGGGCTTCTGCCCTTTTTCGGGTGGTACCGCTTTTGGCTAAAGCTCCACACCTTGTTTCGCACTTTTCCCATATTATGCTCGTAAGGAAAGTTTCAAAATAGACTCCAAAAATAAATGCATACACCTACTGAATAGCTTGGACATAAAAAACACTAAAATCCTTGCAATAAATGCACAGCAGTCAAACGCACCATCGCATACAGACACGTCATATTTGTACAGGCGACGGTTCTCTGTATAGGATCACGCAGTCGATTACCTTTCGACGGTCACCGATAGAAGTACGTGGTGGGTATCTTAGGTAGAGAGGTTGCTTAAATCTACCGCCGGACCCTGGTAGATTGATAACTCTTAATAAGTAATGGCAGAAGTTGTTAAGTTACCATATTTTTAGAGTTTTAACGTTACCAAACCCACAATGCAGACGTTAACGTTACATGGTGGCAATCACAATTACCTCAACAAAAAACACGGTAAATCTGTTAGCTGGGCACTTGGCGACTGTTGTGTCCAAGTCAAAAAAAGTAAATACGATAAGCACAGAAGCAAGTCTGCTTAGTGTGCGACTGAATTATCTTGCTTACTTCTCAGTAGTACTCGAAGTAAAGATCTGTGAAGTGCCAAATAAAATTTTACCCAAGTAAATGGCCCAGAGACATGAGCGACATTATACGACACACGGCATTTTATCCTCAATCAAGAAATCATTTTAGCAATTTTTATGGGCTCACATGAGATCAGAGTTCTTCTTGAAGCGATCATCGACAGAAGATAGGGGTTTTCTAAAAAATCAATTAGGAAACTGTATTAAGACGAGTAAGCGGACAGTCGATCTATATATTCAGTTGATTCAATTAATGTTAAATTGTGCTTAAGCTTAGCTACATAAATAATCGTAATTATTAATCAAAATGTTGTTATCCTGCCGCGACTATGCGCTCCCATTCGAGCCAAAAAAATGGGTTTTACTGCGTCAGCACTATGAACACCTGTTCTTTTTATTGCGACGACCGTGAGGATCCACCTTATGAAAATGTCAGCACCTGTGCACTTAAAATAATTAGTGTCAATTATCATTTGTTAGTAAGGGGAATCTTCAAAGTCTTGAAATTTTCGAAGTTCGAAGCAGTGCATGGGATAGAGACGATAGAAATGGAAAACAGTACTTTCGAAATTCTTATAAAATTTGCATAGAAGCTCTGACTGATAGCGCGCAATTGTTCAAAACTTGTAGTTCAATATGCTTCTTCAAAGAGACTAATGATTATAATACTTTTTTAATTCATTGCCGTCCCATTATGGCCGGTTCAACTGCACGCGACAATTCAGCACAAAGACGTCTATGTCCTTGGCTATAATTACTGTTTGTACCGTTCGCACCGCTCACGAATCACGTCTAGCCATAGCGGCTATAGAAGTTTACATGATAACAAACTTATACTAATCTGGTATTGGCGGGCTCATTCAAAATGGGCAGTTTGACTAATTAGTCTCAGAAAAACATATCTTAGGCCTAGTTGAGAGTTTTCCCTAAAATTGTGCTATGTATCTATCCCTCGGTGTTATACAGAAGCGATTTGGCTACCGTTTCCGACATCTGCCTTTTCGTATCGAACGGCTTTTTCTCATTGAGTCGCTGTTCCAGTCCCTACCAGAATCTTACACCGCGATAATCAAAGAGCGCAACTGAACACAAACATACGGGGAAATGGCGTTTATGGTGCTTCTTTTTTTTTTTTTTAACATTATGAGCAGGCCAAATTCGCTCACAGCGGTCTTAGTCAGCATTGAATTATTTTATGAACTTCTCATTGGCTAAAAGTCAAACGCATCGATGATACACACCAACTAAGGCAGTTTCGTACGTCACGGACCGAATACTTTTTCATCGACTTCGTTTTCCTTTAACTCAGCATTACGCAAACAATCGTTACAACAAAACAACGCGTCCCATAGAGCCGTCCAAGACAGACCTTAAGCAGAGGTAATGATTGCCGAAATTGAACTCGGCTTGATCAAGTAAGCTCTCTTTAGGCATTCTTCTTCATGTTCCGGGCTGCTTCTGGGAAACCCTTCAAAAGAGTTTCCGAAGACGTAGTATTATGCAAACGTTGTTACTATTAAATCTCAGGCTTAAATTGAGCTACCTGAAGCAAGTATACCATCGGTTCATCAGACCTTATGTCAGGTTGTATTCCGTAATCCATATATAGATCTGAGAAATGGTTACTTAGCATTACTAAACACAAAAAGACACAATTAATATTATGTACTCGCTAGTTATATTTGAATCAATGTCATAAATTGGTTTTCTTCGTTCGTAGCCAGTACAACACCGTACGGTAGAGTGGCCATTACTATATCTATTAATAATATTTCAACATGTACGTTAAGTCCGAGTCGCTAAATAAGTTGGACTATGGCCACTAAGATCTATTCGAAGGCTTAAATGCTCTTGAAAATAGTTTACATACACTGTGCATAGGCTTGTCCTAATTATTTCCCATTAGTGAAATGACTCTAGACGTCAAGTCTAAGCAGTAGAGGATTGTTATAAAGTAGTATCGATCAAAGTATCGTTTTGAGCCGGTAAAATTTACAGGAATAATGCAATTATTTTGGGAGAGATTAGCATCTTTTTTCTGCAGTCGGTTGGCAGTGATTTTTTAACGTTAGCGGATTCTATGTGTCAATAAAGATCATCTGCTGAAGTAACTTGTTCGAAAGTGTCCACAGATGAAGGACATGTGACACGAGACGATACGCTCAGACTGAGAATATGGGCCAATACATCGTTGTTGTAATACGTTGATCTATGACGAGAGAAAGTTGAGGTCTAACAGGAAACACAACATCTAACAAAAATTACAATCTCATTCTCTAGAAGTTCACGGTGGGCCGTGGTAAATCTCGGTTCGCTATTTCAGCAGAGAGGTAGGACGGCCGTCCTATCCCTGCTTCGAAACGCTTCAAGTTGGCAACGTTGGCCGACTGTGCGATGACAAATGACAGTTTTCTAATTAGTATAGATAATGACCGGTGATCACTGTAATCACGGGTCTCGTGCTAACGACATAGCGTATCAGTGAATCTGTCATCAGTCGGATATTCACGAATAGTCAGATGGCTCTATGATCAACGATCTGCTGTCACGATACGGTACCTGTACTGTGACTCTGAACGCGAAACTGGCCATTGTTTTCTGCCATAGATCCAGTGGCGACAGTCTCGGATCTTGCTGTGATTCATCAACTTTCAGCATCAACTCTTTACTTTCTATTAAAACCTAATCGCGTCAGACACTGATTTACATCGTACACATTCGGGTTAATGTATTGATACAAATTATATATATTAAACAGATAGATAAAAATCACTGCTGACACACATATCGAAAATGTCGATTCTCGCCTATACCCACTCTTCAGTCGTCGACTGACAAATTGTCGTTCAAATCAGTATGGTTAGCATACGAACACAGTAATCTATGTTAATTAGAACTTATACTCTCATTAATAGATTATAGCTTCGTCTTGCAAGTTCCGCTGCCGCTGACGCCGTTGTTGTTGTTTGTACGCAATACACAAATTGCAGAGTCGCATATGCGAAACGCTGTTCTATGACGAACAGTGACACGAGAGATTTTTTCCAACCAATATAATAGAATAGAGCAGGATTTACGGTGGTGCTATTGTCGATATTGATCCAAAGACGCACGAGATTCATGGCCGTATCACACCGAAAGCACTGGGTGCGTTCTATGCTACAGTCGATTTTCTCCCTTACTTTATCAGACATAGAGTCGTCAGCTGTGGCAGTCTCTGTGCCTAATTGTGCTGATACCTCGCAATTCTGTTTGTATGATTTAGACGGTGTTCTCAATAGGGAGGAGCAGGCGGTCTCGTTCATGATGGCCTGGAGAAAGGTACATATCGCCATTGACGGGACAATGGAGGTGGATTCGTGTCGACCCACGGAAAGAGCAACAATCATATACTGAAGTTACCATTTGTTATTTTCGGTTTGTTGTTGCTGCTGGTGCTACTTTTAACATGCTTTGTTATTGTTTCATTGATCGTGCGAAAATACGTATCGGTTATACTGGTGCTGCTACGACGGCGACGAAAAAACCAACCCATCTAAGAAGACTATCTTCTCAATAGCAGACAAACATTGTTATCTGATTAGTCGAAAAAAATGTATCAATTTTTCTAATATACGTACGGCTTGTAGTTCATAAATCGTAACCCTACGGACAATCTGTGCTCTTTATCGCTGCTGCAGTTGCCCTCGCCCACTTCCAGCTGTCCACATACGGATGGAGACCCATTTTCGCGCCACACACACACTGGCGTTTGTGTGTCCATGTGACCCACCTCTGCCATTGCTGTTTCGTTTTAGATACAGTATATATATACATACATTCTAAGTAGAATTGTTCCCTGTCCTGGATAAGAAGATACTTTTCGTTCTGCGTCGCTAATCTATTTATTCGTTTGGCTGTTGTTGCTAGCACAATCGTCCAAGTTAGCCATAACAATGGCCTAATGTACGTTATCTGTATCAAAAGTACAACTAATAAATTGCCGGCGCAATCTATTACGATACTGATAACAATTGACATTGCTATTATGATTTGACACAATAACCCGAACATTTTCGAATGGCGCCGGTCAGCCCTAGAGAAATGGTCCAGAGAGAAAAAAGCTTGGCCGATTTCGAAGCGCTGCAAGAGTGTTTCTCAGCTGCCAGTTAGGAGTATTTGTCTGTCTGTCACCTCATCTGATATCGCTGAAAAACCCAGATGACTAAGTTAACTGAAACGGTGGGCAGATATCTAGAATGTTACCGTCTCATCAGAATCGAAGATCAATGATGTTTTTCGATCGGTTATATTCGACGGGGATTTTTGCAGATCGAGAGAAAATGGCTCCCATTTCATGTCATTGTATTGGCCCTATATATATATATATATGTATATATATATGAAAGGGTTAATTGTTAATGTCTAGTTTTATGCTGCTGAGCACATATGTTTACTTTATATAGTATAATTATGCTAAGTATAAGCGTAGTAGTAAAGTGCTTAAACTTTACGGTTTACAATAATTAAGTATACGCGTATTACATATGGGTGTTAGATATAGCTAACTGAAGGGAGCGGCAAATGGGAAGCTACGCGGTCAATGCAAACAGGATCTTTGACCGTAAATGAGGGCACTGGCAACTCAGAATCTTTCGTGTTTTTTTTTATATTCCGACTCACATTGGTACCCGCTTCTACACGTACTTTATCTAAAAACATCTTTGCCATTTTTGCGTGCAGGAGCAATTTTTGTTTTTCGTCTAGAGACACACTGGCTAAGCGTCATATCAGGAGAAAAGAAGACGCCATAATGTAATGAGATTTAAACGTTTTTTTGCCCTTATTTTCACCCTGTGAAAAAGCGATTTTGCCACCACTTCGAACATTAGCTGAGCTGTAATAATACCATTTACAACGATGCGACCCAGGTAAGCCGCCTGGACATGGGTGAATCTCTCAAGAGTTTCTTGAGATTTACCGTGCATAGGATTTTCTGTATAGAGTACTATATATATAGAAAGTTTACTTGAATTTTTCTAAACGGAGCTGGCATAATGGATTGTAGTCTTTGTCTAAAAGCGAAACCTCAGTCGTAACTTAAATCGACTGTGTCCTACGAACGTAGCAAATGGCAGTGAACTACTCATGCAGATTTCCAGGGAGAATCCCTTTCTGCTTTATGTAGATATAATATTATAAAACAATCTATTGGTAGTCGACGATTTAGGGGTTTGACAGCGTTAGAAATTGCGGCTCACAGTTAGGCCCTGTGAATATGAACTGGTAACTATACTTACTGAATTTTCCTATAAGTAAACTAATAAACAAGCGACGATATTAGGCGAGCTTCAAAATAAATCGCACTACTTTGCACCTCCTTTAAAGTTGAATAATAATTTTGCTCTATTGACATATACGTATAACGACTTCGTCCAAACGTACGTTTCTGTCGCTTGGATGATTCTGAGCAATTTTCGGCCGGCTACACTTATGCTTACGTTGTAACTAACGGCTCAATGGTTAGAAGTGAACCCGAACCATCATGGAACATACCGATTTAACGGGCCATTTGGAGATATAACAGCTTTTGCTCATTCATTGTCGTAAGCGGCAATGGCTTTGCATTTGAATCATCTTCTGGCAGTAATTGCTGGTTAATGGACGTCTTACTTCAGGCCGTGATAGCAAATGTCATCAGCATGGTCCCGCGATGGCTAGCAGACAGCCGGCTAGGTACCTTAGTTGCTGTTCCGAGCTGGAACTTTCTCCGAAAACAACAGAAATCTAAAATCACAATAATGTTCATTACTATAGATTATCAATTACATATTATTAGGCTGTACCCCTTCTTTAAATATTCAGTCCTGTCTAGTTCGTCGCTTGACGAACATGGTCGGAAAAAGAAGCTTGATAGATTAGTTGGATGAACGCCTTATGGAAAAATACTGTGTTCCCTGCAACGTATATTGCAGCTTCATTGCGATCGTAATACGTCTTATAAGCTTCACTACGACATTTGGACGTGTGGTAGATCGAGTAGTGATTCGGTAGACAAGTAAGATGGTCTAGGTCCAGAACCTGGCATAGACAAAGTTCGTGTCATGCTGGAAGTGGGCCAGTGATTGCTAATGTTGAAGCAACGTTCCACGTCGATAAAAATGGGCGTAAAAATCGAGGTATTTGTTTCGAATCGGAAAACGTGTCTGCAAAACATTTGAAGACAGCTAGTTCGGTTGTGTAACGAGTTATCGGGCTACCGGCTACTTGTGGCACGGAATCGCTATTACCACGCAGCTCATAGATGGAGATGAACGGGAAGTTTTGGTGCGCGTGACAAAAGCAGGCCAGCAGACAACATCGTAGTACCACGGACAGGGGCACATCTACACGTAGACGTATCTCGTACACGGTTCAGATGACGAAATTCTTTTTACTTTTCTATTTCGGGTGGGAGTACAGCTATTATTACTGGAGCAGGATGCATGAATACAGTGCCACCCTTAAGAATGCTATGTGCTTGGGATGTTGACAAGATGTCCGAAGTCGCCAACAATAGCAATAATAACGAGCTACTAGCTCGGAGATGTAAACACCAGCATAACGTAATTCTGTTCGACAATAGCTGGGCATTAACGATCTTCGTTGGGGGTTTGGCCGCCTGTCAGCGAACGTGTGGCGGCTGATTTACATTCATCTGTACGTCAGCAAGTGAATGCGGGTCTATCTCTGCGTGGGGCTATATGTGGGAAGCCCGTGGCAATGCCTCTCAAGCTAGATACGATGATATAGATAGAGCGAGCGCCAACAACGCGACCCCGAAGGAAGTGACGTTAGAAATGTCCTTTCATCGTTCCTTTTCCACTGCCGAGTTTATCTCAGTGCTATAGCAATTCCTGTCGCGTTTCATCTCGAGTTTCCAGTATTCAGAAGGACATTTACGAGTATAGCATAGGCGATACTTGCACTTACCCTCCCTGTTAGGCTTGGCACTCGACTAAATCATTACTGAATTCAGGTATTGTACAATATGTGCAACTTTGGGCTATCGAACTGCGTCGAGCTAAATGCCGCTTCATTTCAATGCCGCTATCGTTCTCCATAGTCGTTTTCTTTACCTGGGCATTTGTGTGTGTTCATGCTAGATTTTGAACGAACGAAGGCGTTCGAACGTGGTGATCCTGTATAAAAATAGACGACATGTTGAACTACATAGAAGGTATACGGGCGTCCAAGCGCTTCACTAGACGGTGCGCGTTAAAGCAGATTCGCTGACAGTAAAATAATCGATTGTAATGCTCAGTCGAGGCATACAGCCTACGCCTGCCTAATTTATTCCGATCGCTTGTTGACTACTTCCAATTTTGGCGGCTAATTGTAGATAACTATATTTCACGTATCTAGATCCTTCAACTCGAAGAAGACCGGCCGTACGAAAACTTCAGTAGTTATGTGCCCTGGGTGACGTAAAGAACGTATCTGAACCGATTCTTCAGCATGGAAATGCGAAGAATCGATTTCATCTACGAAATATGCGCTATGTAGATTATAAAACCACACATTAACTTTAAGCCCAATAAAATATCCCTTGAATCCATCAGGGGATGCTCTTTTGAGGACCGCTCACAGGTCTCCTTTGCGTCAAAAGGCTCTAGACTATCGCACACTTGTTGTACAATGTAGACACAATCAGAGTGACGATTCGTATGTCCGTATAACAGTTTGATCAGATCGCAGATCACTGATAATGTCATAAACATATATATGAAGTATGTAGAAGAATAATATAACAACAAGCATCTCTTGTTTGGGTTTGCTGAGTGGATGCTGTTAGCGGATACGTCAATCAGTCATGCCTACAGCTTTTGGAGTCGGAATCGAGCTCAATGGCTGCGCTGTTTGGACATGAAGATCAATTTTTAGTCGATGTTGTTTCCCACAGACTCGAGAAGTGTGCTGGATCAGTTGAAGACTCATATGATTCTCGCACCGCAAATCAACACCAAGTCTTTTTTCAGATAGAAACTAACATTTTATCTGTGAGAAAATCAGATTACTATTGCTCTGTGCCTAAGAATCGGTAAAATCTTATGCAGCCGTACGAAGCACCATTGGAATGAACACAGATGTCAGTGAATTTGGCACAATGTGAACGGTGATACGTATAATTTCCTATAGCTAATAGCTTCTACCAGTTACCGAGTTCCTGTTATCTTAAAGTACAGCCGTTGCAGTTAAGCTACTCTTCGTAACGGAAACATTTCCCTATATATAAAAATGACGTACATTTAAAAGTTGCATTTCCAACAGGAGCACCTGCGTTTATAGTGTTCACGGTTTTAGGCCATATACTTTCGCATCGAAGTCGTATTATTATTATTACAGTGCGATATTTGTAACTTTTGATTGATGGGTGTGTATGTGCGTACGTATGTGGCGACGACCGTTTCAGAAGAAAAGCAATATAACGCGCGCAGTGTTTTTCTGTTTCTGAAATAAATGTTTCCGCGCGGACTAATTCACGCGTACGTTTCACGTAGGAATTGCGTTCCCCTCTTTAAGGTCGACGACAAACGAGGCTCGTTTTCTGACGGCGACGACTGTGCAATGGTGGAAATGGTCGCGAGAATCCCTCTATTCTATTAAAAGCAATTCTCTCTATTCCATTTACTTCTTGTTTTTTCCTTTTATCCTTGTTTCTTCTCTTCCTATTCGGAACAAATATGCTCTATTATCTAGGTTCATGTTTTTTTTTATTGTACGGATTATCTGTCTGATAAATTAGGTTCGTTATTAGAGACTGTGGCACAGATGAAGAAATTTTTATTTAGCACAATGCCACTGAATAGACATGCGAGCACAAATGCAGGCGGGTGGAAATGTATCCTTTATCTTAAATTCAGACTGTCCTGTTTAAATTCTAGGTACAAAAACTCGAGGACATTTGGCTAATTTTAAGGAAGTCCATTTCGCAAGTTTTGTCAAAGGTTACCTCAAAGGATCTACACATATTATTTTAGCCTTCTTATAAAGCAGGTTGACCCAGAGAATATGGGCACAAACATCCGGCGGAGAATCGTCCAATGACAACAAAATTGTGCTTCTACACTGTTCAGATTTATTGTGAGAGCCCCCATTTCAAAAGGCGGTAGAAATACCATTATCGTCCTTTTATGATAGAGGATGGGGGTTAGGACTGACTGATCTTTGCAATATAAAGAGTCTACTTATTATGCCTACGTAAAGCTGGATGTTCTCTCAAACAGGGAGCTGTGCAAACCTGAGGAATCTATACACGTTATTGTGGTGTTGCTGTACTTCAAAGAAGTCGAAAAAGGCAAGCCGCGTCTAGCCAGGTTCCGCCTCGGGCCTGTTACGTAGCTATCAACCTTGACGGACCTGTAAGGCTTTTCGCTTCGCCATGAACTGTGATTCGAACTGAACTCGAAGAATTTCAGTCCATACTTACTGCAAGATATCTGCTCTTGCTGAAGCTGTTCATCAAGCTACGCGAAGCCAGAACGAAGCGCCGCCGAACTTCATTCTTACATAATTACTTCTCTAGGCCAGAGGTAGACTATAATACGGTTAAAAGGAAAAAGTTCTCAAGCCTCGTAAGCTACTATGAACGATGCCTGAAAGTGTGCAGTTTACAGGCAGGAATATAATGAAGATGTCCACTGGCGTTTTCATCAGGAGATCTCTGTGGGACTCTGGTTAAGGTAGAATCACATCGTCCAAGCATAACGTACTCGATCTCCGTGGTGGACAGCGCGGTTCGTCGAAACAGATTTGTATACGTTCTCAAGAAATACAGACGTTAAAACATAACTTTAATCCATTACGTTCATGAAAGCAGCAATGAATGAAAATTCTTCTCCATTAGGGATGTTCAAAGGTAGGTCAACATTTCGGTTGTCGTGATCTAGCAATTCGGTAGAGCTGACCTGGGCCACGCAAATGGAATCGGTTCAACTTTTTGGCAGAAAAACCCCTCGTATAAAATCCTCATATTTTTTGTCTCATATTTTGAGAGATTTCAAATCCCCATATTTTGAGTCCAATTTTGTTGGCTGAAATTTGGATTACAGAGATGTTTCATAACACGACATCAGGGTCCGAACCCAATGACCCAATCGTCTATGTACTACATACTGAGAAGATTTTTTTTGCCGCATGCTACTCGCAGAAAGAATAAAAAGAAATGCGATATGATAGAAGATTGGTTTGCACAATCTGATACTGTACTATAGACGATAAAAACAAAGAAGTGATCACTCTTTACCACGTCAGATGAATTCTGAAAGTTCCCTTTCTCTCACGTGGGTCAGGGTTTGCCGTTCAGAAAGACTCCCGTCGCAGCTATGACCCCCTTGAAAGCAAAGTTGGATTCTAAAAGTACAATTTTTCTAATTTCGATGAACAAATATTACATCTAGTCATGACATGATGGTGCACCATGTCCCACTTGGGCAAAAGTGAGGGTGTATCTTCATTGTACTGTTTGATTGTACGAAGTAAACAGGGCGCACTTCGCGATCAGCTTGTTAATGGAAAAAATTAACAGCACTGTTGACTCAAATTCTCTTAATGTTTACTTACACGTAAGTAAATTTTGTTGTTAACTTCAATTTCACATAATGGAACTATTTACTGCTCTTGCAAAACTAACTGATCCTTTGCTTGTACATTAGTTGTTCATATTGTTTTAGGTCTTTTTTTTTATTGTTTTAGGTCGATTTTTCACCTTTAATCAGGGCGCTGGTTAATCGCTAGGCTTTCTTTTGCTTTGTCCTCTTTTCACTTAACTTATGCCTCTCGGTGCATAAGTATGCTCTTGAAAATTATAGTTTATTATTGTTATTTATTTATTTTGCACCTTTATTAGCATGCCAACTTCTGCCGGGACTGCATTCTAGTAACTTTCCGTTATATAAATGGTTTATCTCAAGTGCGTCTTCAGAAAGTTACTTTCAGTCGTAATCGCTTGCCACCGTTTATCCACGAGTTGTCCGTCGACAAAATTTGCTCGAAATTTCGACAATTTTCGTATCTCCTTTCGTGAAGATTCATCGCGCCGACAGGGGAGTTACGTTGTCATGATGGCGGCAATTTTTCTTCTAGTCTCCATAATATTATTAAAAGGGATACTGGCCCGCAATGACGGACGAGCTTCTGAACGTGACAGCGTGAAAAGATTCTGGAAACGCTTGTTTACATGGGAAAGTTCATCGCGTATGTTGTTTTTTTTGCGTAAGTAAAAGAGCAGAGCTAGAAACGTTATCCCATGTGTCTTGCCCAACCGCCAATGAAGTTTTACCGGGTGAAAAATCAGTAATTGGTCAAAAGAGGCTACTGCCCTCGTAATTAAGCCCGATGAATGTCTCTGCTCTATCTAGTATAAATAGTTGATTTTACAGACAAGAGAGGAAGAACTGTGCTGCTGCTGTGAGATTAAACAACTAGTAACTTCCATAATTTGAAACAGCGAATTGGATTGCCGATCTACATGTTACGTATCGTAGGTACATCTAGGTACCTACCTTAAACACTTAAAAACATAACTTTTCTGCATATGATCTCATCACAAAGTATATTTTATCATAAAAAGAATCACTGAATCGTAGAATGAGCTGGATTATAAGTCGGGAATTTTTAACAGGGGCCTTTTCCCTAACTCGAGTTACTTCGAGAATCTACTATATATGCACGATATAATGCTTTATTTATACCCAACTGTATAAAAACCCTTGAAAAAATACCCAAGAAGCGTAATGAAATGTTGTGAGTTAACAGGACAAAGGTTTGCGGTGTTATAGGTTGTGAAATTCGCTCTATCGATGCATCAATGCAATAAAATATTCAAACAATTCTCCTTCGATCCAAAGTGATGCCGTAAAATCTGACCCCCAAGTAGCCATGGTAACCATACGAAAATGCTAAGGCCAGTGTACCCTTGCAAAGCTATTGGCATTCATTTTAACAGGAACGTTACATGATGCAAAAATTCCAGTGAGATCGGGCGACATAGCCTTAATATTCGCAGTTTTCGAGCGTCTGCCAGGGTCGTTAAGCATCGTTGCAGCCATCTGACGCAGTGCTTAATGGCAGCATGAAAGCAAGCGTATTATTTCCAGCGCAAACCCCAACCACCTCCCATGTCCTTAAATTGTAGGCGGACACGTTGACATGGCGCGGAGGAATACAACTAGCTAAAACGAACAAATGCCAACTTGAACGGCCACGCAAAAATCATTGAACTCGTTTAAAAAATAAAAGATAATTTAGAATGAATTTTGATAAAATTAGCCTGGAACTGGTTCAGTGGTATGTTTTAAACATGGAAATATAATAAACACAGATTGTCTTGATGGAAGCTGGACACTAAGTCAATTTCGGTAGACAGATTAAGCTTGACAGAATCAACTGCTTGACACATAGGCAATTTTTCTACCATATTATACAGGCCCCGCCAGCTATACGTAAATGGTCCATCGTTTGTATGCCTAAGAAGTATTAGTATAGATCCGCGCAACAGATTCTTCCCGACCTAACTTTAATGTCAATTAGTAGGATTCGTCTTAGCGTGATTATGATTGTTGGCAGAATACCCTTAATAGACGAAAGTAAAGCTTTACGTCTAATGCTACTGCCGTCGACCACTGCTTCAAAAAACTGCTTCCCTCCAGTACAAAACAAAGCCTGTCTATCCCGCTTTCCTCAGCTGTTCCTGAAATTTATTAGACGCACAGTTAGCACTGTGCCATAGCTGGGAGGCCAAGTAAGTACCCTGACAGGACCAGCCCATTTTAGCGCCGGGCAAAGTCCTGATAGTCCTGAAAAAATTGTCCTTTGCTTCCTTTGACCAGCGCTAGATTATTGAGTAGTGTCGCTAATTGGCCGATCGCATTGCCAGCCTCAATAATGATATTACTCGAGGATCAATCAGACGCTGAACCTTATACGGTAGTGGCAATATTACAAAGTCATTAGATTGATCATGACGTTACCTTTTATTTCCACTACCATTTGTCCTGTCGATAGCCTAATCGTATATTACTACCTTTAAGCGAGTGTCTGTTGTTAATTGACTAGGGTTATTCGGGGGTTACCGTTGTTACGGTCATCGTCGTACCGCATCAGTGATTTGTTTGCACCTACTATTTGCATTGTTGGGATTATAACCGTTGCTGGCTGAAAAGCATCGTCGCTACTTGAAAATGGATGGTCTTGCTACTTAGCTATAATATATGGATGAACGTGGATCCATACGATAAGAATAGGGTAGGTGGAAAAGTTACTAGTTGTCTCGGTAGCGGCAGAATCATCGTCGTTGATTAACTATACAAAATGGTACACTTTTCATGGCATGCTTTTCTCTATAAGGTGTTATAGGTCTGTATTTGTTACAGGCGTGTACGCACGTAACGTGCGCCGTAAATAAGCACGACGTGGTCCATTCCTAACGATGGCGAGCGCGGCCGTTGCTGTGGCTGTGGCTTCCTCACGGCTCGTATTTGAACTTGCCGCTTTTATTGCTGCCTGTGTTGACATTACATCGCGACGGTGCTCATGTTGTGGTTGACGACGTTTTTACAGAAAAAGATAGTCATCTGCTTATAGTAGGACGAAAAACACGAATGATAGCAAAATGATGCGCAATAAAAAATGAGCAGCAGTGTTGACAAGAGATGGTGATGCGAAGGCAATTTCTCCGCTTTGTTGTCGTCACTGTAGCTGCAGCAGTGGCATGGGGACGGTATTATCGGTGCTACTACTACGACAGTTGTTACCGCATGAGCGATGGTGGAAACTAGGGAGGTCGTTGTTGGCGCGATGACCGTTATGTTACAGTACGTCACCGACGCTTAGACCTACCCCATCGTTTTTCTCTACCCCTGACTGCGGGAACGGCAACCGCTCTAGTAGCAGTACTCTCACCGACGGAGTTAAGGCCCAAGTACTGAATAATACGTTAGGAGTCCATACAGCATCGTACAACGGCAACTGTCTTGACCCCATTGCATCAGGCATCAGTTACTGCGGCGGCGACGACCATCAACAGTAGAGAATCATAAAACAACTATGGACGCAGTGGATGTTATTATTGAACTAGTAATAGCAGTGGCGTCAGCAGCAGCAGCCGATGGACAGCCGGCTCGTCATAAAGACGCTACATGCAATAAGCGGTCTAACTAACTATGTACATATAACTGTACATGTGATATCATTGTTCGTAAGCGGAGCAGACGAACAAGCCGTCAATCGCCGCGCATATACCTAAGGTAGATTTACCGTTCGATAAACGTGTGAATTGACGGGTTGACCGGTGCGAAGCTTGTGAAGGTTACCGTTGCTCGACCTCCAATAAAAGGTCAGCAAACAGCTACAAAGCGATGGCCGCATGCAAAGGTTTTGAGGACGGTGTGAGAATGAACCATAACAACAACAACAGCAGGCAAAAGAAAACATTTAAGCACCGCATACATTCGTACGTGCAGAGAGACGGCTGAACACTACGTAGCCGGCATCCATGGCGTACGGCCGGTCGATTTGATCATCATTGTCTTCGCCGTGCGCACGTGCCTGTAGCTCGACGACGAGCGGTCGCTGTAAAAGTCGTCGTGGTAATTTATAGTGGCTATAAGCATCAACTACTACCGCTATAGGAATTTCGATGCGTGCAGTCTTCCTATAGCTAGTAATGCATTCATGCAGGGCTGAACCGAGAGCAGCGCGGGACCAACTGGAAGGAAGCCGACGAAATGTAGTTCTACAATAACAATCGCTACCACAATGGTAGCATGTCACTAATGCGTGCACGTATTCGCACACGGTACTGCAGGGGCCGAATGGCAAACGAAGAAGTACGGCGAACCACTGCTTAAACCCACAAAAAAAATCAGATAAATTGGATTTGAACGATGACGAATAGAAATGAGCAAACACAGCGTCGGTGCTCATTTATCTCTGTTCGTCTCTGTATGTGTGTCATGCGCACTATACTGACATCTAGCGGAAGCTCAACAAACAGCTGCCCCTGAGGAAATCATAGTAACTGATCACTGCACAAACATTCATGAAACTCAATTGAATAAAAAGAAAAATGCATTTAATGAACTGTTGCTTGTGCAGTATCCAAATAAATTATGGCCTCTACACAATGCCCTCTAAGGAGGCAGTTGGATCAATAAGGAGTAGCTAGTGGTTAGTGTTGTGCCTTGAACCAGTGTATCAATAAACTGCTAGTAACTTAACTTTATTAATTCGGTTAGATGAACTAGTTTTTAAGTAAATATCCCAGCTGGCCAACGACCTAGACATTTACGCAACAGCGCAATTGGTTTTAGAGGGGTTAAATAGGTTTAGCTGTGAATGCTCGAACCAGCGTTTGTTGCACGCAAGGGGAACAGTACGACAAAATAGATGTGGAGCACAGCGGAGCTGCCGTAGTCAAAACTGAGACCAGATACGCTGCTATCGCTTATGATTAGATACCCATACACTCGACGGGTCCTATTGAGCATCTATACCGACTACGGATTCTCAAACGGCTTCATTAACGCTCGAGACCTGTAGAGAGTACTTTAGAATCAACGATACCTATGCAGAAGCATTCGTCAGCTGACGTTAAGCCACGACGCTGTTTACATCCTCAGATAAATCGATAGAAACCGTCGCATATCTAAAGATAGTTCTAATAAATCCTCTCTACTCTGCCGTGAACCTCTTCGGAGTTGATAGCTACTTATTTTAAGGCATCCGTATCAACAAGGCATCGTTGACAGCAAAATGGATGTCCTTACAACCATTTTCGTCGTGCGATAGTGTCTCAGCGCAAGCAAAAGAAAAAGCTCGTACTTTCAGTTCAGTCAGAATAGTATTACACTCTCGCTCACTAGCTTTGACCTGTGCTTCTCTGTCCTTCTTTTATATGTGTCAGCGGCTGTATCCGCCCCGGGGCTACATCAGAAGTATCGGAGAAATCTAAAATAAATGCATTATTACTCGTCAATTCATTCGATAGTACTGTAGCATTACACTTGTCAGGTGCATGGGTTTGATTTACGACTGTATTCGAGCTTTGCCAAGCTCACGGCGCATTGTTAACGTAGAAATAATAGAATATGTCCTGTTAGCAAAAAACTCTCCCACAAAGACTTTACCAAGAACACGCCGCCGTGTGTCACCAACTCCCAACAGGGTTCTATTTGCAGTGATCTATTGGTCCACGCAGTACGAGCGACGCCTGAGGGTTGTCGTAACTGTGACGGTATTGATTATCTGGGGTATATCGTAAAAAGTTTATATAACACGAGGGTCATATCCAATACCGATGTGCTGGCTTTATCAGAGGATACGACGACAGCAATGGAATCCATTTCGGCCGCTAACAGGCTCTCCACCCTCAACATTTCAAGGTCATCGAAGATGATGGGCAAACACTATAGACAGGGACGCTTTGCTTTTGTGTGCACGTTTACTTATAGTTGCTCTATTACGCATTATTATACCGAATTATAGCGGAAACCTGATTTTTTGCGTGACCACTTCGTCTTAGATGGGCGGTGTCGTTTGCAGGCTTTCATTATACACAGGTATTCGATGACAAGTCGAACAGACTGTAGCAAAATTACATGTCACGGTTTGTGATATATCAATGGATGAGACGACGCCATAATGTGGGCGTCTATTGCTCTAAGCCAGCAGTCTAATAAACTAGTTTATCCAATTGGCGTCTATTGCTCTAGGCCAGCAGTCTAATAAACTAGTTTATCCAATTGGCGTCCATTGATCCTTACATAGCTTACACAGTATTTTGTAACGTTTATCTAGAACTCAATGATCGATAATTAGTGAGCGAACTATCAAAGCAGGCGTCAGGCCAACTTGAAGGCCTTCGCAACCCCGTCCGTTATCGTATTATCCGAACATTCTCAAAAGTGCAACAATATAACAATTGAAAATGCAACAAGCTGGTCGATGTTTTCTAAATGTATTACGAAATATAGGCGAAAGCCTATTTAAGCGAGGGAACGATAGATTTCCAAATTTACGACGTAATGGGTTTATGAAGTTAAGTATAAATATCGTCTATCTATTTATGTTGTCAGTGGAAGATTTCCATCGAATTGACCGATACACCTAAAACTGTCTATTAATGAACAGCCAATTATACTTCCATTGGAACTACTATTTAACTTTTATTCTCACTAATTATTCGCTTTTTATTTCACAATTATTCAGTACAGTTATCTACGTACGTAATCGCATAATAAGGGTCCTTATCTGTTTTTATGTTGTAGTAGTATCAGCCCTACGGTATTCGAGCTTGCCGGGGACACATGTTGCCCCGCAAAAGTGAGACTAGCAGCGTTTGGCCTTACGATAGGAGACATATATGTTCTTAATTTATTTGCAGTATTAGGTAGGAGAACATTTGTGGAAATATAAGTGTGGGCCGAATTTATGATGGGACAATTGGTCCAACTCTCCAGGACAGAGGCGTCGAGAGTTCGCGTTACAAGTTGACAAGCGAAGCGTCTAACAAAGAAAGGGATACTGTGGCTACTTGTGGCTACGAAGAGCACTCCAGAGAGGCCAGGACAATAAACGGTCCATGCTTGCAAGCCAAACACAAAGTAAGATTTGCACATTGAAAATCTAGCGAGTGTTGAAGTCCCTTGCGGATTTGAACCTCAGATCTCCTGCTCCTCAGGGGATTCGAACTACACGATCGATGAAGCTAGAGTTATTTATGTGATGATTTTAGTTTTAGCAATTTTCAACTGATGAAGCTTGCATCGTAAAGAAAAAAACTCGAAAAATGTAAGCATGTCTACAAAATACTGTATGCGTATACGCCCTGGCAGCTATGGAAGTAGGCAAAAATTATAAACCATGCCGTCAATTCGAAGAAATTACCTTTTTTCGTCACTCGAACTAATGCGTCCCTGTTGTCGTACCGCTGAATTGTTACACGGCGATATTCTTACTCAACAGATTCTTCGAGGGGAGGCTGAAGTCTGTAGTACTCTGTTAGCAGGTGTTGAGCAGAAGAGGTGCGCTGTTTAAAGGCTTCGATATATATTCAGACACGCGTACGCTCACAAAGGCATGTCTTCCCTCACTACACCCATCACCTTAAAGCCATCAATTTTCATTGTAGTTCTCTTCTCATTATGAGCTTTTTGAGGCAGTTCATCACGTTCTGCATCCAAGCGGCAGAAAACATCGGTGGTAGAATCATACTTATCGGCCTCTACTGAAAAACGAACCAGTATCGTTTCCCGATGAGTATTAGCGATAACCATCTTTCGGCAATTTTAGACTCGACCACATTTCGCAGTGGTTGATGCATTGTAAAGTATCTAAAGACAGCGCTGACATCGTGCCATAGTGCTCATCTCATTTAATAGATAGAAAAAAGTAAATGAGGTACAGCTTATGGATCACTAGCGTATTTTCGTGACAGATGCTCGAAGAGATAATGACCACTTCTCCTATCAACCGTAGGCAACCTGGTAAACTGGCAATTTTTACTAACTTAGCATAGGAGTGACCAAAAGGCGCGAGGCCTCGCTTTGTCGGCTACATTGTGGGGTCTGATTGATTTAGATACTCAATTACGGGGGTAACACACTAAAGCATTTTCACTATCCCCAGGCCGACTGGTTGATAAGGTTAGCAGATACCAGGTCCAAAAACGAGATCTGTAGGAAAACGTTGATATACTTTACAGAGAGATACACTTTTGAGATACTTTACAGAATTAGTTAATCTAATAATAATAGTCAATATTACAAATTGAGAAGAGAAATAACTTTTTTCGCTAGGTAAGTATATAAGCAATATGATCTAATACAGAGGTATATTATAAAAATCTGGGCACAAAAATTGCTTTATTAACTACTTTAGAAAATAGTTTGGCTGTCTGCTGATTTTTTTATGTCATTCGCACGTTCCTAACGCCACCGATAGTGAACACTGTAGCTCGAGTTTAGAGGGGCTAATTTTTTACATTAGCTTTCTTTCACAGGTTGATTAATGTGTAAAGCCAAAGACTCCGGATTTTGCCTCCAGGCCCAATTTATTACGTTAGCATTTTCCTATTGCAGTAATACGCAACTTTCGCTGACCCTAGGTTAGTAGTTATCCTAATACCACTTTGACTTGGTATAACGTAGCCACACATAAAAAGTTCTGGCGTGCCAAGAAGTTTAACGGTACGCAAATGTTTAACGTTTACATGGTTCAGGAGTTACCAGCGATGGTGTTTGTAGCAAACACGTATACTATATTCCAGACATTTGTTTCTTATGGAAATATCCCAGTCTTACTGCGACTTTTACATATATGGAAAGAAAATCGCTAATTTTTTAAGTATTAGCCTCGCTATCGCTTGTCATCTGGCGCCAGGTCATGAATGATTAGAGTTTTGGCGAAACGTAAAATTGAAAAGTTGCGCTGCATACATTGCATTACACGACATTGAGTGGTGTATAGTCGCCCGTGTGCGCTAAAGCTGTGATTTATCATAAGTTTCTAAAAACTCCCCATAGATTTCAAGGTAAACAGTTTGATTGTTTTTCCACGAACGATGTTTGCACATGCTTTTGGGTCGCTAACGCCTTCTGCCGATCACTGCAGGGTGGCTTTCCTTTATTGTATATCGAACTTTTTACCGCTTGAGAGGTTTGCCTGACCGCAGAAAGTACGATTGCATCGGATCCCGACTGTTTGCGTTGAAGTATTTCGTCTATCGCGCATTTAATTATTAGGGGTGACGTTGGACAGAAACCGTAATCACTTTGTGGTACAGTCTTGTTTCATTACAAAATTCCGCCTTTTACATTTTCCCATGTTAAGCTGCCAGCTGATTGAACTTACGTAAGTAGTGAATGAGGAACATCGAACAATGTGAAAAAGCCCCATTTGGGCTAACTTTCATGCCTCCAAGATTAATAACTGATTTATATCATTCCGTATCATTTTGAGTACTCTGATCAGTTCGATAGTCCCCTTTTGCTATACTACAGAGATATGACATTCGCACGAAGGCAACCAAAGAGTTAACTCTACTTAACAATCCGAATAGCTTCAACTTTCTTTTTTAACGTATGAACGTAACAAAATATAGATGCTACTTACCTAATATAGCATTTTCCACTTCAGGGTTACGTGAAAAATACGCGACTTCAGGTAATCGCGGTTAGCCAAAACTCCCTGAGAGAATTGCTAAGCACGGTGTAATAAATAAACACTAAATCAAATTTTGATTTATGCTTCGAGCATCTGGAAAACGTTTTTGAAACTTTCTATCTCAACCTTTGTTTCTTGAAACAGGTAGGAGAGCATAAAGGTTGGATGCATTACGTCTCTGGCACAACGCTGAACAACAGTCGAGGGCACCTCCAAATATCCGATATCTGACAGGGGGCTAAGTCAGTGATTGACGCACAAATGACGCTACGCTTGACCCCTTCAGACGACGAACGTCCGTATTAGCTTATAGATGATTGACAGCGTGAGTTGACGACACCGTTACTAGTACAATGACAACGGTTAAACTGAAGTGCTCCACAATTGAAACGCACAATTCACTATATATTGTAAGTGAAATGTGAAAATCTTGATAAAATAGGGCCAAAGTGTGAACAAATCCACTTTATGTTGGCCGAAACGAAATTTTCCACCACATGTCAAACGTTCTTATACCAGTTTCGTTTCAACCGCTAGAGAGACAGAATACTTTGTCAAATCGAACGAACCAAACAGAAACCTATCGTGTAAAATAATCTGAATGTAAAAATAGCATAAACACAGATTTCGTCGAACAGTAATTATCAAAGTCCATCGTATAGCTGGATTATATGTTTTTGTGTTTCATTCCGGCAAATTATCTCTTCATAATAGTGCGAATGCCCTATTGATATATTCACTGTACTTAGATAACCGATTATATGTTTTCCGTTAATCAAAGTAGAAAAAACAGCACATCAAGATGCTAATGATACAGCCAGGACGCTTTGAACATGAATATTACTGGTAACTTTGAGAGAAGGATAAAAACGAAAGATAAGATCAAAATGATAATAATCTATTCTTGAGCAAAAATAGGATATTCCCTTTTCTATTCACAGATATATGATTTATTTTTTTATTACAATTTTATTAATTTGAATTTAACGATTTCTTACAATACTTATGTAATACTAGTACGATACTTCATCATAATATTATTATACCGTATTAAAGAGGGTTTGTCGTTGTCATCTATAATTAAAAAAAACAAAAAGCAATTCAAGCGATTTGTCTTAAATCCCTGTGATTTTACTTGCACGTCTCGTGAATATATTTCTACATGTCTTCAATGAAGAGGCTTCATAAATAGAAGACAAAACACCTTGCTTATCCATAGTTTAGTGTCGGCAGCCAAAATATGGATAACAGCCTTTTGCTTAGAATCGTGTTTATACTATTCAAATACGTGAACAATAGCCGGATATTTATATACTAGATTGGTGCCTTAAACGGGTAAGCTTATAGTTTGAAAAGTTACGGGTCGCTCATCCAAGGCCCGCCATCAAAATAGCCTTACGTCTTACGGAGGGGTAAAATCCAGCATCTCGATGTATCACGATCCAGGGGCAGTGAGATCTCGTACGTTCCCTCTCTAGAAGAAAAGTGCTGTTCTCAGACGACTGCAATAGGGGCATTAATGTGAGCAATCCCTAAGTCGTTATCCTGTTTCAGCCCATACCGTTCGACACGATGTACTAAACTCGCATCAATCACACCGTAGCAATCGGGATAAGAGGCAGATGTAATTGATATTACTTCTGCTACTACTACTACTACTACTTGAACGTAATTATTTGATTACAATGTATTTCAAATATATCTTATAGCTGCCGGGTAGTCGTACAATGTTTTCTGCTTCACAGTTTAATAGCCATCGATCCAACGAATCGTAGTAGCACGATCACGACAAAGATGGCTACGATACAATGAGCTTCGTTAGCTGTGAACTGTTTATAAGTGTGCCTCGGGACTTCGTACCGCCGTCAGACGTCTTATCAGCCGGTTGGCTCCCGGCTACTGCCTTAGAACATTTATAGTCATTTTCGATAATTAGTCCATAAGCAGCATCTACTGATGGCGCACTTATGGCCTGCTGACTACGGCGATCCCTATACAAGACAAGCACCACTCAAATGTCCGTAAATCTAGTCTCAGCGATTGCCGGACAGTCTCAGAGATGGCGCCTGCCTAGCTAGTATTAGCAAAGTGTTTGTTGTTTACTGCTAGCTATGAAAACAACAAGATCTCTTAATGAGCAAATCGAGGCCCGAACGAACTTCGACAAAGCGGCACTTATTCAATTAAGCTCACCAACGCTATTGTAGATAAATATATGCACGCTTTTAACATTGTCATGAAAGGCCGCAAGGCGTCCATTTGGAAAGGTGCTTGATCGGTAACGGAACGTAATTCCATAACACAACGTAGTAGAACAGAAATATTGCATGGCAATATTTTCTGTATTTTACACTTTTTAAAAGCTTACGTCAGTATGGACCATATATTAAAAGAACGCGCTAACACCTGAGAGCAAGCATGGAGTAGCTTATAATACAGACGGTAAGTTACCAAGAACTTGCTAAGCTTGACACGGTGTAATTTGCTATTGACGTTCGAAGTTTCGACGATTCATTCAAGCGTTTCTATGTCAGACCGCTTTAAACGGTACCTATTACTTCCTTAGCAGGTCTTAGAGACCTGAAACTAGCCTGACAAGCAGTCGCCATCGTAAATACTACTAGTACATACGCTAAAGAATTTTTTAGTATATTTTAGAAAAAAATCAACAAACTGTGTTTTGAAGCAGCATAATAATGTTTATAAATATAGTCCAAAAGAAGGTATTTTTAATCTAGATAGAAATTTTGGTAGAATAGACAATTCTATTTCATGGATGTTTTTGATTTGTCTAAACTTACCAGTCGGCTTTTGTCTGCAAAATCGTTAAACTACAGCACGAAATTGTATTTGAGTACTCTTACCTCCCTCGTAAGTGCTAGAACCCCGCAGAGTCCATGCCTCTTTGATTCGGTGATATATATATATGAGTAGGGAGTATATTGGTGAAATACCCTAGATTGAAAAGCGAGCATAAGCACGTTTTGTCTCGTGCTGAGAGGGGCCACATGTCTAAAGCAATGCTTAGTGGAACTATCGATGGTAAAGCTTGAAACATTTATTCGGCAAAGATCATATTGTCAGTGTATTTTATAGCCATAATTCAATACGTAACGATACAAATTCAATTTTTTTCAAAACAATCACCAAGGTTTAGCTGGGTATCGAAGCCGAAACTTTACGATTATGACTTTGACTCCTTTACCACTTCGATATAAGAGAAACTAAACATTGTTTCTGTTCTTCTTCGCTTCAGTGAAGATAAGCTACCATTGTACGATAAGAAGATATTTTGTAAAATCACATTCAGGCGTGAGGTCTGTGATATGCGTGCGCATCGCGCTAAGCACAGGCACGAATATATAACTGGGGGCATTGTTCATGCACATCAGATCGCTTTTTCAGCTTTGCCAGAGGGATTTCCACCAAATTTCTGAGTGTGGGAATCGCCGTGATGCGCCCATGATTGGATCGGGTGAAAGATTATCCCATGTTATTCCTTGCCTGATTTCAATGCATCTTAGTTTTTATCCTGATCGTTGGTGCACGGTGTTTCCACTCCCGTTTTATCAAATCAGATTCCTACCAATAAATATATACTTTTATATATAAAAATCAACGACAGAATCACTGCTTCTGTAAACATTTTTCCCATCGTTGCAGAGACATCCTGCATGAGAAAGACTTGTAAGGACGTACACTACACCGTTATGTTGTAGACATTTGTTTGCTCGGCATTATTTCGTGTCTACCTGCTTTGCACCAGTTTACACGAAACAACAACAACAGAAAAAAGGTGGTTCAATAATAATTACTATAGCAGTCTTTTTTTCGCTGACGTTGAAGTGTCAATGGTTTCATAACCAGACTATGAGAGAACCATCTCTTCTCTACCTGCGACAAAGAATCCCGCCAACAGATTTCTCGCATATTGAATTTTTATACCAGTTCAATATGAACATTTTCAGAGGTTGTGGGCCAGACGCCAATATGTCGGATTTCGCCCGCATCCGCAGCACGAGATTTTTGCAATCTAGTCAATGCACTCGAAGGAAGCCAGTACGAATTGCCACTGGGCATGACCGCCCGAACCATTCTCCAACACCGGTACACACCCACAAAACGCCATGTAGATGATATTTAGTAGTATATTCGTTAACGCAGGGCCAAATTAAACTAGGTTGTGCTGGTACACTGGTCAATGTTAGCTGCCGCTGTCGCTGTTGCCTATTTTTGAGCTTGATTTTAGACGAAATTATTATTGTTGCTGGTAGCCACGATGGTGGCAAAACGCACACAAAGAAAGACGCTTAGCAAAAACTACATACCAGATTGAAGAAAACTATATAAATCATGAGCATATTTACATCCGCTTACGGCCAACCTTACACTCAAAATTTGCTGGTTAGAATTCCGACAAATGACAACTGACCTTGGCAGCTCTGGAGGGTTCATGTGTTGAGCCAGCCACCGGCCTGAGCATCCGAGTCACGTAGCTGCGTTTGCTGCGCTGTGAAACGTGGCTGAACATTCCCACATGGGACGCCGTGAAGATAACTAGATTGAGCGGCAGGGATTGAGTGATATAGGCAGTCTAGCAGAGAGGAAAGATCAGGAGGAAGATGGCGCCACCGCAAAAATCTGTAACACTAACAATGATACGTAACTATCATTCTCCTGCTTCGGTGGGCGTCATGGCAATAACAAGTAGCAGATGTCTAGGTGCGATGGGCTCGTCTCAGAAGCAGGACGCATAAGGGCGATGTCAGCCTCTTCGGTTGCGCCGTTCTTTCACTTAAAAACAGTGAATAATAATAATAATAATTATTGATTCACGTGTTATTGATGATTATGGTATTGTTATTAACGGATAAAAAATGGGATTCTATTTAGTCGTTTCATTTATGAACGTTGATTCGCGTTCGTCAGAAGTAATTTACACAGGCGTATGGATAAACGAGTAACAACGGCTGGCGAACGGCGACTACCTGTTGTGGCCTATTAAACCTGTTGAAGTTAAATCATGATAGATACATATATTCGCCTGCTGGACCCTTGAATAATACACGGACGCCGACCGAACTTCAGCTGTGTTTTGCTCATCGAAGTTTTCAACTTATTTGTCAACGTAGTATTTAATCGACGTTGAGTCCAAGTGCTCCTTTAACTAAGTGGAGCTCTCACGGAAACACGACGTCTCAGTACTCCATACAGTCTTGACCGGCACAAGAAAACCCATGATGTCAATGAGAGATTTCTACATAGAATGGTAACGAATACGAAAAAAAAACGAGTTGAGTAGCTCCATACGCCCAGGGCCCAAATTAAGCCAAGACTCTATCCAAGATAAAATGTACTTGTTCTCAATGGGAATGAAAGGGTCTTACGTAGTTGAGGAAAACGAAAGGTCGATGAGGATCTCCAGTTGTTACAGCTACATAAAATAAGCGGGATTATTCAGCAAAAATTAACGAATGCACAGAAGTAAGGTCATCGTTCTCTACGACAATGTCGTGCCACACGGAGTAAAGGTCGTTACTATTGTCTTATAAGGGCTTGAGGTCCGCTATATTCTCCGAACTTCGCGTCGCCGGATTATCACCGTTGACAATCACTGGGGAATGAACAACCCAACAGTACGTTTGACTACGAAGAAATATTGCTATACGGGCTGGATGAATTTGTTTCTAGCCGATCGGGAAATTTATTGTGATATGAGTTAAACTTGTAGAGATTACAAGTATGCCCTAGATAGATACTTATTGAATTCATTTATTGCTAAAATTATAGTATTTGAAGAAGGATTTCTGTTTTCCTGGTCATTGGGTTTTCGTCCAACGGCCAAACAGAACAAAATTGGCTCGGCCTTTTATGCGTTCATCAACATGCCTACGTATATGATCTCTATGTGATCACGCGATTCGTTACTTAGTTCAGTAAATTAACCTTAACAAAACTGTCTATCCGTCACGATAGTGACAGACTGTGTACGTACACACAGACCCACTCGCGGCCGCATGATAATGCGTGTACACACCTATGGAAATTAACACGCCATCAGCTTTTTACACTTCTAAGTATACGTAGATAAATATGAAATAAATAAGAATATCTCTACATAACACACTTTGTCATGCCGTTGATTGCTTTTGGTCCGACGACGGTGTCGGGCTCATTCGCACTCTTATGGTAATGATGAATTGTTCCGTGTAAGTAAGACATTTACCGACCGAACACATCTATATCCGTCTTTGTGTAAGCCACTCGTCTATTGCTTTAGGTACGTTACTTGAGACATCATCCATTCTTTTCCACTGATCCACGCCTCCATTCGTGAGACAGGGCAACGGCAATAGGAAGGGAACAGATACCGATCGATACGTCTACAAACAATGCTATGGTAAAATAACGATCCCGATTTAAACTTCGATAAGAACTACTCGATGATAAGTAACTCGAAGGGAACGACGTAAATAATGATAGTAATAATACGGGTTGCAAATTAAGAGGATCTCGGAGAGAGGACGCTTTGATTGGAGCAGCAATGTTTTGCATAAAAGTTCTGGTGTATATATGGTAGAATAACTTAATGTCAAAGTGTTATTACAATTGCATACAACTATGCAACGGAAAATCGCTTACCATGGTTTCAGTTAGACGGCTTTCATTACGTACAGGGATAAACATGACAATACTGTCATGTTTACGCACTGCTTTGCCCTGCACCGCGTTTGCCTTTGAAACTGTGTGGAAAAAAGGGAAGTATATGATGATTAGCACATGAAAATAGCTTCACATAGCGCCAAACAAACAGTTTTAATAACATTAACGTTCCTTTAAAAGGTTTGAAAAAAAAACAATAATAATAGTTATTGGTACGTTATTTTGCCTTTTATTTGCTTGCGTTCCAGCGAAAGAACATCCTTTTTTATATACCTGTGAACGTACAGATCATGGTACTCGCACGTCCCGCTCAATGCAGCTGAATCAGGCGCATTTGAGGGTTTGTGTGTGTATTTGTATCTGTGTAGTCTACAAATACATCGAGGCGTAATCGCTGATCTACCTGTTTTTATTTTGGATAGCTGCGGGTAAAAACGATATGATATTGATTCAGTTCTCTCTTCTACATTAATTACGATATTATAGATTAGACAGACTGCTCGGGAGCAACTGCGTTGATCGTCTGTGCCTGCAACAATAACAAAAAAAACATGGAGCCTTTTTTGACGCAGAAATGGATGAGCTTGTAGGTTTAGAGTTTTAAGCGATGTTTGAATTTCCGTATTGACTGGAAATATTTCTCGGCTCCATTATATTATAATGTATTATATTACGTAAAAAAGTAGTGAAACAGAAAAACGTAAACTATTTAAAGTTGGTTAATACTGTTCATAACTGAGATCCATTCATACACTGAGTGATTCCAATGTCGTCGCGTAGCATGGACCCGTGGATCACATACGCACCCACATCTAATCTTTGAAAAGGCAAAACCAATGGATAAAATATACTCACCAACTTTTCAATCTTTACTGCGTTCTATTAATATACACATATCTTGACGATAATTAGTTCATTTATATATCTTCAAAACTATTTTTGGACAAACGTCACGGCAGTTAGCAAATGAACCTTCGATGAATGCTTAACCATCATGCTTGACGCGAAAAAAATCACTAATTTAGAAAAATATTTTTATTTTTTAAAAACACGCATTGCTGCTGTCGCAATAGCTTGGGTAGCTGATAAGTGGCTGCAAAGAGCGGAGGCAGGTGGTTCGAGCTCAGATCACTTCAAAATGAAGGCTGTTTTTGATGAAACTTTCATCAATAACGTGTACTGGAAAAACGGGTTTGCCCCTTTTGTTTCTTTCTAGACCAAATGAGCCTCCCTTGATCTTCAGGTAGAATGCATCACATATTATTGTGGAAAAAGCGTCTAATGATTTATAACACCCATTTACTGGAGGAATATCGTTAAACGATATTAAATGAGCTCGTTATTCATGTATCTACGTAGAAACGAGTCCGCTCTAGCTCTTAATAATTTGCCCTGAAACATACAAACTCCGAAGCGATCCATTTAAGACTTTTGTTACTCATGCAATGGTTCAATAGAATATGCTACTCGATGCAGATGAAGCACGCTACGAAAACGTTTACCCAGAGCCTTACTAGCTATCGCGTTTACGTAAATGAACCGCTTTTTACTGGCTAACGATGCCACCAATGGAGTCCATCGACCCAGCACAAGACCAGCCTCGTACAGCTTACTCGAACCTATACGATACCGCTACTCGGCCTTGTACTACGGAATTTTACTGATTAGCACTCTATGATATTCTAACAGTAAATTTATCTACGTTGTCAAACGACTGAATCATTGTATTACTATAGGAATCGTACAAAGCAATTAAGCCGTTGTCGTTATCGTTCTCTGCGTATCCATGGATCGGTCGTGGTTCCCTTGATGATTTATTACGGTGTTGATTTTGCTTGAAGTAGAATAAATATATACGCATACAGCCTGAAACCAATACGGCTTCATGAGCAAAAGATTGAATTTGTTACATTATTTACCATCATGTTCGTCGTATACATTGGCATCAATAATCTAGTCACCGGAGTCATTTGTGAGCATATTTCAACAGGCGAGCGATCCCTCTCTAGCGACATCAGTTCAATAGAGGAAATACGCGTCTGAGATAGCAATCAGGCTCGGGAACGATTCATCGATAGACAGATTATCAAAGTCTGTGTTAAAAGGGCAATTTACGGAGGGTAGCAGCCATAACCAAGACGAACAATATCAGCCACTGAAACATACTCAGAACCAAACCACACTTCTTTCTGGGTTTGCATACAAGCATTTATTCGACCCATTCATGATAACCGGCTCATGGTTTATGCGACGACCCCGTAATAAGATCATGCTAGCTCTATATCGAATGCGACTCATTAAGAGCTTTCTGCTTAATATTCCAGATATATTGAAAAGTTATGCATTTCAACTTTGAACCGAATCCAAACGTTTATTGAAGCGGCAGTAAGTATAAAGCATGTAATGCTAAAACAACACGTCAGTATCAGGATATGTTAACATTAAAATTTACTAGGATGTACGCGTTTCTATGTCGTTTCTATACCGACGCACGCCATCTGTGCACGAATAATAGCAAGCTAGTGTTTGTAGCATGAACTCCTACAGAAGACGAAACTTTCTGGCATCAGTGAGGATAGAAACCTCACAACTGCAATAACAAACAACAAAAATAACATGGCTCAATAGTTCTCATGTAATATAACTTAGTGTAATGGCTTTTATCAAACATAACTTGCTTCACAAATTAAACGTCTAACTAACGTTTTTTTGAGAACATAATCTAATAACTTGCGCTAAATTTACGCATCTAAAAAATGCTGGAAGTTTAGCGTCACTCAAATTTACAGTCAACGCTCCGTTTCGTAGAAAACAACGCAGTGGGCCATATGGTCCCTGTCCATATAGCCCCACCCTTCTCTACATATATATATATATATATAGTAAAGCATATTCCACCAAAAACCGTTATATTTTCTATTTTCCCGATGAACGTCTTTAGTATTTGCTTATCTTGCTCACAATCCACTCCTTCTAATAACAAAGCTTCATTAAGGTGAACGACATTTGAGGTTCTCATCACTGGCATCGTTTTTTTCATAGTGTTATGCCTCTGATTTCTACAGTTATTATTGTTGCTACCATAATCACTGTCCATGCTGAAGGCTGCTGAGCCGGCTTCACGTTACGAATTATATGACGCACAGTTGTTACCTACTTTTCGCTTCCTATTCTACTCCCACCGTGAGGTCTTTGCCTTTCACATAGGCCCCTTTCGGCTTTGTTGTTATCGTCGTTGTTCGGGTTATATATTTTTTAGGCTTGCGGTCGTTGTTTTTTTGTTATTTGTCAAGGAATTTATGCAAGTTTACTTATATCTCAAGTAGCTCTGCCTCGAAGTCTGGTAAACGATAAATGTTATTTCATATTGTTTATATTGTAAACGGATACATCTCTAATGTCTGTTGTTCAGCTCGTTTGTAATTGTTTTATAGTCAACATGATAATTGTAGATCTAGTAGGTTAAATATATTTCAGCGCAGGTCGTTCGGCCAATAAAATCAGCAACAGCGGTCGTCTGAATACAGATACCTGTCCCAATAAAAAATATTGGTAAATCGTTATCAATACGCTAAGAGTAACAGGTCTTATCACACATTTTAATAAACAAAAATCGAATGTGCGGTTTAATTATCAACTATTTGCCTTTGCCCTTTGTCGCGAGCTAACTTGGGCAAACATATAGAATAAGTCAGTGTTAAAGCTTCTTGATTTAATCATATAAGCTCTTCATTATGATAACTGTTTTGGTTACGTCTGTAAAATACGTTCAACTTAATTATCACGTTAACGTTTAGACAAAGCTAATCGAACTTTATGCTACGAACGCTCCGGGACTCTAGTCCTAAGTCGACCCAACTAAGTAATCTACGACTAAAAACGCTTTTTGATGTTGGTCACCAGTCGGGAAAAGTTGACTTTTTTAAGTAGAAAACAAATGTTTCTATTCACACAAATTGTATGGTACACTATATATATAATATTGCAACAAACGAATTTCAAGCGGACTTCATTCCGTAGCAGACATGAAAGGGCCTGTTAAATCCTGTGTTAAGTGGAACTTACCTCTTTACTTAAAGCAAAGCGTTACAAAGTTCGGATTTATATTGATCTAAAGGCATGAGTTCATTTCGACTCCGTCCTAAAATGTAAAAAGGGGGCCCCGTTTGGGTGTCTAGCGAATTTGTGGCCGCCTGGGTCCATTATGCGCTGGACCGATAAGGCAAGCAAATTATGTAAATAAATTGGTGCTTTTATATTTAAGTCTGGAGTAATTATATTGAGTTTTAGTCTATATAGTTAATAAATTCACAGGACGAAATTAATTATTTTAATTTTAGTCACTGCGTTTCAGTTTAACCGTTGAGTTCGCGCGCCAGATAGGCGTTCTGTAGGGTTGCTGGATGCTTAATGTTCCTAGAACTTATAAATTAGCGCATTTACTAAGATTTACTTAACCAAATCCTGTATATCTAGGCCTTTCACAGAAGAAATTTAAAAATTGAAATACAGAAAAGTGTTTATTTATGCAGCCAGATTCGGTTCTGAAACGTTTCTGCCATCTAACTACATTTATTCGGTTTATTCAGATCACACGTTTAACACTTATCTTTTAAGTCGGGCCTTAGCATCTAAAAAACAATAGAGCCAGCCGGCGAACGACATCTGTACATAGATGAGTTACATACAGCCAACACTGTTAGACCTTCGATTACTTTCGTCTTATTCATTGTTTCCTACGTCGATGTTTTATTAATAGTCATCCGTAGTGCCTTAAAGGCTCTATTCGTTTCCTGTTGAGAATGCGACGGCAAAAATGGTTCACGGCTGTAGACCTACCTTTTGGTCATTAGTACCCTAGTTATCATCATCATCATCATCATCATCTTCAGTACGAGGGTCGAATCTGCTTCTTCTGTTTGCCGTCAAAGTCCGCAGAGCCTTAGGTCGTTTTCCTTTCCACATCGATTGGTCGATGCCCAATTTTCTTCTTCTCTTCGCACGCGTTCTCTCGGTCACCATGATCACCATCGCTTCAGCTGCATCAACCTATACAGCCGCAGGTTGAAGAGCGCGCTTGATCAACTTGTCCGCCTCGTCGAGATCGACTGCTTAAACACCCCATCAGGATACGTGACAACTTGGGAGTCCTGTTGCCGTTAAAGGAGCAATACCTCGTAGGTACTACGCGAAAGCACGAGCCGACTGCCTACTGCCTGTCACAGTTAGACTTTAGTTCAGTTGAGAGCTTGAGTCTTCAGCGTTCTTCGCCCGTCGTCGCTTTGACGCGCCAGCGGTGCACGTCCCTTTCCCTGGCACTAACACGGCGCTCTGCGCTGCTTGTTCGTATACGTTGTGCTGGCCTGATAGTGACGCTGGTGGCGGCTATGACGCTGCTGCTAGTGGCGCTCGGATGTTGCGATGTGTCGCCGTATATCCTCTCGCTCTCGTTCAGCGCCGCCGGACCCAACAACGATCTGAACGACAACGCTGACGGCGGACGCAAGCGTTTCATCAGGCGCGACAGAACGTTCCCGGCCGCCAAACAGCGCGGTCACGCCGTATCCGATGTTAAAATTTACGACAACAATGGAAAACTGCAGCAAAAATCTTTAAAAGCTATTAACAAGACGTCAACGACGCAGAATTGGCCAACCTGGTGTACTTCAAACTGTTAACAGTCCATCAAGGACGACATTTTAGATTGTCACGCCTAAGACAAAGAAACGTGTGCTTTTAGTAGACTACAGACAAAGTGACTTGTAGTTGTACATATGTAAGACCATTTGGATCTTGGATACCCGTTCGTTCTGAATCCTGTACAAAGTGCAATGGCCTATCGTAGAAAAGCTCACTACCTTAGCTGAATTAAATACCTATCTACTTGATTTAGTTACTAGTGTCAACCAGCTCTGCTGAACAAATTAAACGAACAGATTAAAAAATTAGTCACTTTTCATACGTGAACACTTGCCGCTCACGGCTATATGGTTACCCGATGTGCCCACGTGTAAATTTATGTATTTTGGCCGAGCGTTGACTGTGTGAGTTTATATGTGCGTTCGCGTGTACGACCAACTTTGACCGCTATTCTAACTGGATACCGTCTGTATTAAGCATCATCGAATAGTGTGATCCTACAATAGTTCGCGCAGATATAGTTGGCTCAGAAAGCACGTCGCTTTTCCGGGATTCGCACTGTATTTGGATACCATACTCTCTGTTGTTTTGGATACGACCATAACTGGCGAAACACGTCACCCTCGCTGCCCGTCGAAAGCCACATGCCGTTCTAAAGAGTAAGTAAATCACGGCGTAACTCTTCAAACTTACTAGTTGAGCATTGCAAAATCACAACCTGTACAGTGATAGACTTTAGCATGACTGGGAGCAAGACAAAAAAGTACACCTAAAAAAAGTCATTTTCCTCTCCGAAAATTGTGGGAACATGTGGTGCCAGCCTGTAAATCAACATAAGATTCTTCTATCTTAGGCTACAGTTTGACCGTATCGCCGATGATTCGTTTACTGTATGAGTTCATCGTCACTACAGCATCAAAGAAAGACACTCGTAGGTTAATTCCGAACCAATCCGATCCTCGCCAGTTTTACCTTATTTTTACCAGAGACTGAGCATAATTATATTAAGCTATTGAAGACAGTAAAGAATAATCTTAATGGAGGAGCAAGCATATATAAACTAGAGCTTTCGGCATCCTGCACGTGATTTGAGGATCTTTTTATTTAAGTTTTTGATCTTTTTGACGATCGTTATAGTGCCGAAACAGCATAAAACTGCCGCAACTATTGGCGTGGCCCTCTGGTATGCCACTGCAAATTCAAATCGAGGCACACAATTATATAATACAATAATGATTGTAGCTCGGTAATGCAGAATAGATTCGGTTCTGTTGGCACCCGTAACGTGCGTGCTCCTAACGCGTGCCTTCGGCAGCTAATAAAGCTTCTAGAGGAAAAATGGTCGCTGACCAAAAAAAGACTAGCAACAACAATAAAAATAACAATATGGCAATGGACGAAGGAGTCGCGCGAGTTCTAATTGGAGTCACTACGTCATTCTACGCTATAGGACATTTTGCTACTTGGCCTCGTATCTTCCAGTCTCGTTGCCTGCTCTTGCCATTGTTAGTGCCACCGGTGTTGTTCCTGATGCAGCAGGTCCATCGCTGCTCCACACACGAACAATGAAGTCTAAGAGAGGTCACTATCAACAGCGCCACGGAGCTGCAATGCCTTGGTACACGAGACACGAGCAAATCGAGCTTGTATATGTATTTTTTACTATATCTCATATATATATATATACATAGTAGAAGTCATCTTTATCAACGAGTCTCTTCCGCTTGATGATTAGCCAGACGACTGAACACAATGACGCAGTAAACAAGGGTCAGTCCGTCGCCTAGTGCATGATGCCACTTTTTGTGACTGCATAAGTATATTTATTACACATGCACATAGATAGGCACCAAGATATGAGATTTATCTGTTCGCAACCTAAAGATGATGATTGTAAGAATCAATGTAATGCTGGGAAATGGATTTAAAAAAGGGGGTAATAGCGGTAACCAGTCTCACCAGCTTCTGTCTGATCGTTCTGAGGTACATTGACATCATGAGACACTCGAGTCTCTGGCAGCATTGCTACCGCTGCTAATGGCTGAATCGTTACCTCTATAATCTATATATCATACGAAGCACCCGGTCCAACCCAGGCCACAAGTCCAGTGTTAGTAAAATAGAATGTTATCGCCGCTGACCTGGGCAGGCTAAGGCCGTTAGACCAATTTTCCCCTGCTTCATTCTAGAGACATTTCTTCGAACGTTAAGAACTGTACCGTGTTGTCGTATGTTGTTATCGGTTTGTGTAGGTCCCAGTTTGCTCTTACTGCACTTCTACCGTTGCTGACCTGCCGACTGTTACTTAGCAATAGTCGCTCGCGTAGCGTAATTCCCTGTAATTCGCGCCCTGCGTGACTAGAGTTCATTACCATGCACGTGCAATTTTCCTCTTATCTATGGCACAGCAGTTGTCAGCAGGCAACGTTAATGCGTCGCCGTCGCCGGCGTCTAACAGCTCTATATATATAGTTTGTCGCGCCTGCTTCTCAAACTAAATGCCGTTGTTGAAGTTGCTCTAAATTGTTAGCCACTGGGCGAACTCGTATCATCCCATTTACCTGTCCTGTTTGGTCGTAGTCTGAAAGAAAGGCGTTCACAGATGCGCATAAGGCAAACGATATTCGCCCGGTGCGAGACCGACCCTCATGCCGCTCAGAGACACCGTTTTCGAAGATAACTACAGCAACAACAACAACAATAATAGTAATAACTATATTACGAGCAGAAATAGTGCAAAAAGGCAGCAAAGATATCGACCGCATTAACAGCTATGGCAGCAACATCGCCATTGTTGTCCAATGGCACAAGACATATTTATTGAACAGCACAAGCACAGTCGTCAACCACCAGGAGCAAGCAGACGATTTTTTTCTGTTGATCATTTCCCCTTACGCTTAGCTGCCGCTGTGGGTATTGTAATTTCAAATCTTCGCGACCCATTGAAAGCCATTAGCACGTCATATTGTCGTTGTTCGCCATTTTGACGTGGTATCAGTGGACGTAGTAGTAGCAGCAGTGACTGCGGCAGTAGTATCAACATTAAAAGCGGATGAAGATCTTCACTGCATCAAAGACAAAGGCGTTACATTACCATCTCGATCGTTGATGGTTTGATGGGCTTGTTTTATGCGAGCGACGGTCTACGACGTAAACATAGTATACATATATATATAGACCCTATCAAATAGGAATCTCGATTGATCATCACAACAGTAGCAGAAATACAGCGCCTGCGGCTGAAAGCTGAATAGTGGCATCAATGACGGTTGCACGAACGGTGGCATGGTAGGCGCAATGCGCGAAACTGAAGAAACTACTAAAACAGGCAAAGAAAAGGTAAAAACACCATGTTGCTAGGTGTCACCTAACGGTCTGGAATGCACATTGATATTAAAACGATACTTGTCTCTCATACAGCCATGTGATCTAAACATTTGCTATGAGGGCACTAAGGAGATTATTGAAAATGCCCAAATTTTACAACGCCAAATCTATAAACATTTAGACGTCCATCGCCGCCGCTAATGTTATCACAATAGGAAGCTGCTATGCCAAGTAACGCTTCATGGTGAGCCATCAGTCGAACGACGGTGGACATGTTAATGGACTAGAGTGTAAACGGCTGTTTGTCACAACGCAGAGAAGCGAACTACATTAGTGCAGAATAGCTCGAAAGATTGGTTCAACGGTGGAATACCTAACGTAACACATTGGTGGAAAATTGCACCCCCGTATGACAACGATTATAATTTGCCAGGCTGTCATGACCATGCACTCCCTATTTTGTACGATACAAGCCATTCGGTGATAACCGCTTCCCATAAACACAGAAGGAAACGTACCACCTATACCGTTAAGAAGAACAGCGTTCGATGGGTACTTGGAATAGCTTCTAATTAGAGTTGTTCAAAGAATTGTTATACATGAATTGACGCATAATGCGTACTATCGAAGCAAAAATAAATGCACGATTCATTTTTTGCGTTCTTCTGGGAAGATGTATATCACAAACTTATTTCTTATAACATATAGACAAAACGCTCAACTTTGTTTTCACCCAACACCGTCCATTTTTTTTCCTTAACAGCCATTTTCAACGGACAAATACGAAGCTGAATAAACCTTAAATACAAGTGTCTATGCATATCGTCCATAGCGTTTGCCGAAACCGTTCGTTTGCTCTTAATGAAATCGGCTGATCAGGCGAATTCGATGCGTTGCTGTTTAACTCAGGGGGGACAGTTTCTGATTGTGCTGCCGTCATCTAACGTGCTCATCGTGCATCGAGAGTTTTACTCAATTGTTTGCCGATTGTCGTCTGCTACACACAAGGCTACGGAATAATATCGAATCGTTCCACGACTAATTCTTATTTACCGGCAGTTTACCGGCTACCGTAGGCGACCACCTGTACGAAAATGCGTTTACTATAATGCTGTAATGGTTTGTCGTCAACGGCATTGGTCTCGTGAACCGTTGTTTGCTTTGCGCTATAGAAGCAGAGAGAGATCCGTCTATTAGTGGCCACAGCCGAATCCAGCAATACTTTTGGGAACGGGTTTGCGTTCGATTTTAACAAATGAATCATATGTGCCATAACATCACTACCATTATCATCATCAGATTCATTAAAGTCATCATTTCGTCGCGGTGAAACTCCAGATATCACGGTCCGTTCACGGATAGCCTGGGCGCATTCCCTGTGCGTATGCACTGAAAATTGTCCCTCACGCTCTTTTCTTTGGGTATCCTGTTGCCCTTTGCTCGAGCGTTTATCTACATATTATTTTCACAGCTACCGTCTCAAGAGGCAACTGGAATATCGAAGTTAAATATTATTGGTTCAAGACCAGAAATCTCGTTATAACGTATGTGAGTCGCTGGTCAAGTAGATCGACTTTTGTGATCATACGCAAACTCGCGGGGGCGTCCATTGAGAGAGAGATAGGAAAAAAAAAAACAGAAAAGGCTGTTATAACAGTTTTGTGCTTAAAATTACGTTGCCATGTTTGCTATACTGATTCGAAATACTGATTCTGTCTAGTTCGATGTCGATGGGTCACTTACAATTGATGTGACAATAGACGCAAAAAGTGCGCTGTCTATGTGTTCTCATAATATCCAAACAGAATATATCATATATAAATGATAGTACGAATAGCGCAGGTAACGAACGAACTCTTTTCTACGCTGCGAAATGAATGTTGAGAGGGACGACAAAAGTCTCGTGTTGAGTTCTCTGTTTCTGTTTATAAGTAAACGTACATTCAGTTACCATTTACATGATCTGAAAAATACTTAGATATACTTAAATAGGCTACAGTGCATCAACACAATAATTTGAATGAACTTCGTATATTATTATTCGTATATTTTTAACTATACTAAAATTAAAAAAGGAAACTACACCCGAAAGCTGTTTAACATACAAGTTGAGAGTAAGGGTTATTACGTTTCTAAGTCAACGTGAATTAGGCTGAAGGCTAAGCAAATTTAACCCTATGGACCTTGTCTAAAGTCCATCTTGTTTCAAAAAAAGGCAATATATCTACTGAAAATGATATAGGTAATACTTTTTTTTCTATGTTTCTAATTGTTTTCGTATGTTGGAAGCTCTAAACATCAAATTAAAAAGCAAATTAATTCTCTTGTGGGTTCAACGCGTTTTTTCAGACACTACCTAACTCCCATTAGAGATTCTACTAAAATACGAAATTTAACTAGCTCTTGTTACCGCCAAGTCTCCTGACTTCATCGTTATCATAGTCGAATACATTACAAGCAATTTCGCTCGACTGTTGAGGTCCATTTGTAGAAAACTTGCCGCTCTGCACCGCAAAACCGCCCAACGCTCGTAAGTTGCGCGAGACCTATTGTACCGTCAGAGAGTCGAGGCAATCACCTGCGATTTAATTGACTGTCCCTCTTGATGCCGCTGTGACCCTTGGCAGTGTCCGCTGGGGCGTTTCAAAATGGTCACTGCCGCCGTTCGGCCTATAGGCTCGAACAGTTAAATCTATTCGAAACCCTCACCGATACTAATCCACCCGAGTACACACTAGGATTGTCTGCCTGCCAAAACGCTGGGGAAATTCGTTAACGCTTTCTGTAACTGACTGACTGACTGACTGACTGAACAACCAACCGTTTTGGCAGCCCCCGAACAATGAATTCTCAGCGGTTCACCGAATCGAATTCCTTTTTTGCGACCCTATTGTGTTGTGTACCACCACCCCGTGTACATGGTACTAAACCTTTTCAGTGCGACACAAATACTAGTTTCTGGACATGGATTATTAGTAGCAGACCCACAGCTGCTGCTGTTGTCCGCTACATACTTCACGTTATCCGTGGAATAACATCCCCATTTTTCGTGCGCGATCCGAGAGCCTTGCTTTATATTGACAATTTAACCGCCGCATGCTACACGTGTGACTTCCCGTTGCCACTTACTCAGCTCTAACTGTACGACTATAATAAATATATAGATAAACGTCCCCTGTGTTTATCTGTGTGAAACAGTGGAGTAACTTCGATGGGGCTGTACTTAAGGCCACCGCCACCTTCGATAAAACATGATATCGCGTTGATCTTCTAACTGCTCGGGTGACAGCAGCAAAAACGGTAGTGAAAGCTGTCTACAGACCATACAAACTATAAGAACTGTAGTATACTAAGCAAATCATAGGGTTTTTCGAAGCAACCGATAGTTCATAACTAGTTAACCAATAGCCCGCTAAGAAATCAAGCGTTGAACTCGGCTGTGTTAGTTTATACCGCTGAGCATTTGATTTTGGTTAGTTTCGACAAATATCAGGCATTGAAAAAATGCCGTCCACGTCTACAACGGCGCTAGTAGCGCTGCAGCGGGCCCGGACGTTGTCATATCCTAGAAAAATTCGAATTGGAGTTGATCGAATCGAAGTATCAAGTACACGGACGCGTTACCACGTGCTGGGGTAACACCGACCGTTCGACTAATGGATAACGTCGCTTTGATGTCGTCTATTGGACGTTGGCAGATTCTTCGTTATTGGATTCTCATCTGTGTGTTGGTCACCAATTGCGTATGTCTCGCTTGTCGTTTATTTCATTCCGGTTCATGCTTATACGTTCCATACTCTGCGCGACGCATCGTCACTTGTCAATAGAAATTGTATCATGATAGAGATGAAAATCAGGCAACGAAAAAGGGGCGCTAAATAGAGCTAAAAGTAGAAGGGGATATTAGGGAGCGCTTATCCAGGTTGCTCGTCCACTGCTTCTTCCTGGGCTGAAATGCGTTGTCCACGCTTGTGACAATGCTGATGATCGATATCACATTCTGGGAAAAACATCGGTTCTTGTAGCAGCCCCTATTGCTTGTCGATAGTAGCCTATGTCGTTGAAATAATTGTCTCTGTTCGTGATCTTATATGTGCATGTTTTTTTTTTCTGTATTAGCCGACAAATTCATAGGATACATGCATCCGCTCACTACAAGAGGATTCTGCTCTGTTAACGTATAGAGGCCAGCCGACAATTAACAATTTCAGATTAGCGGCGTATGCTATGGTAGCTGTTCTCGATGACAAACATTTGTTGAAGCGGAATACTTATTTTCAATTTGTATGTATTGTAGAAGAGAGTTGAGCGTGGCACTATTTGTTCATGGGTCACACGTTTGAGCCTGAATTATGCTATGGAGTAGGCCGATCAGGCTCTCAGTGTTTAAGCCGTGGCCTCACTTTTGGCTGTGGCTACCAATATCGTTGCTTTATAATTAAGTAGCCGTGATGACGCTTTCCATTTCAGCAGGGAAATTTATTCGAATCTTCCTTTCTGGACAGCGAATCTGTTGCACAGCGTCGTCTTCGGTTACTTTTTTTTAGAACAATCAGGACAAAAAGGAATAGAGGGTGAAACAGGGGAAGGGACAGAGGATAATAGTAGCAATACTCAAGCCCAAATTCGGGTTTGCGCAAACCCGCCCACGCGATCACATACAAGGCGCTACTATCAAACCTTCTGCTTTTAAGACCTGCATGGATGGAAATGCACGGATGCCATAAATGAGACTGTATAGTGCGTTATTATTTATATTAAACTAAATACAATAATAATTCTTCTGAAAAAAACTTGACGGTTATGACGATTGTCGTAAGCTGTTAAGGACTGTAACAATTATTAAACGGCCGAATAATACCGAGCAGAGTGATTGATCGATAACTGGAGAGAACCTACGAGCAAATGCAACTTAGCTTTTTCTTTTATGTTAGAATAAGTTTACCTCTCTTTATCAGACTTCACTGTTTCATAAGTACATCATCTTTACCAGTATTTTGATGATTAAAAGAGCAATCGAGGCGTTAGAGGCTTGGGCAACATTAACTATAGTATAACGTTGTACCACATCAAGAACTTCTGGCTATATGCTTTGCTTATAGCCCCCTTATAGGATAACAACTACACATTGATATTCTGATGAGGGGCATCGTGAGCCAAGGTGAATCTGTCGAGCGATGCAGATCGATAACTTCTCCAAAGTTGAAAGTTCGTTTCTAGCTTATACCGAAAGCGAATGCTTCTCCGTGGAACTTCGGAGAATATGGAAATGTAAGGGCCCTATTGTATGTATTAATAATACGAATGCTGCACGATACAAGTTCTGTTCACCTATATTTCAAAAGCGCTCTATGCAATTAATTTTGAGGTAGTAACTGTCACTTCTGATTTTTTTACACTTTTTATTTAAATGCGAACGTGTCTAGGAAACGTGAAAGAAATAAAAAAAAAACAAGGGAAAAAGCTATCTCCTCTTGTGTGATATATGGCATGAAATAAATACTGGCCTGAAGCTTCATATATTCGATATTAATCACGTGCTGGCTTTCAAATCGTTTTCATTGAAACTGATGACAATTATAGTACAGGTACAAGATGATATATCTATCTAAAAACCTAAATGTTATGGATATTACTTGAATACATTAATCACAGTCACTTGAAGCTATTTGATTATAAAAGTTGTATTACCGTAAGTACAGAACATATTAGAATTTATCTTACTTAATTTTTATATGTCTATATATGAACAATTTGGAATTAAGTTCCCCAACGGTTAAACGTAGCTCGTTTCTGGTACTACGATTTGGAAAAGTGACCTTTCTTTTAAACATTACCACGTGCAGCTTTTTCGTGTACGCAATTGTACAGCATTTCCAGGAAAGGATTGGCTGTGTCAAAGGATTTCGTTTACTTATGAAAATTCCCTGCTTCAACGTTTACCTACCTTACCTATTCGCCTAGCCTGGTTCGTTTAGCCCTCTCGTTCTAAGACACCTAAACGTGTCCGCTTAACTCTGCTGCATCGTGCAACTGCTGTGTTTGTGTCTCGACGCATAAATCTCTGTGCTTCGTACTCTTCATCTGCTCACCTTGTGCTCCGTCCCAGAACGAAAGCGACGCATCACTGCTCCCGCCTGCGTTTACTCTGCACAGTCATCAGTCGCGTTCAACTTTCGGCAAAATTCGCTACCAACAGTATCGCTCAGCATGATGAAAACGACGAGATCCAAGTCGACAGCGTCGCCGCGAGAGGTAAGGCAGCCGTCTGTGTTACAGCTGTGCGGACGAACCAGTAATGATGGCTTCGTTAGCGACAGCATAACTAAGTGGGAAGGGGTTTGGTCCCGACGGGTGCATTTGAACCAAGTCGCCGACAAACAGGCGGTCAGGCAAGCCGGCGACTTCACTACGACGAGACGGGGCCCCCTGAGTTGCCCACTAATAGCAACAGTTGTAGTTGTAACATCGGTCGCACAGCAAAACGTAACACGGTAAAGCGGCGACTCGTACTACCACAGCAGACGCTGTGGACCGAGAGGTAAATCGTCTTTGGGACTATTAGGCGCGTTATCAAAGTTCTCCGCTTCATTCTCTACTAAAGCGAGCTACTCCTGGTCATGACTTCAAACTCTCAACGGCGAACTCGACAGGCTTGTTGTCGTGCTGATTGCCGTCCAGCAGAAGCAGTAGATTCAGCGCTGACGGAGCGTGACACCGTCAAGCGTGCAAATCACACTGCTAGAATAATAGTCGATTTGTATAATTTTATAGTTTGGTGATTCTCACTCTGCTGGATTGCGACACCCACACAAGATAGGAGTTGATTCGTTCTTGGGGCGCTCGCGGCTCAAAGAAGCTCTAGGCTGCTGAGCTTCGGTACGAGTAACGACTAATTTTTCGAGGATCTTGCCATGTATCCGGATAGCGGCGAAGCGTCGACAAAATAATGAATTTCTACGTAGAGCTCCTTATTACCAATGTAAGTTTATTGTCGTTTTACATCCATACGAAGAGAGCTTTGTGCTGGTAGAGATCAACTATCCCACATCAAATCGGCAATCAAGGTACCCCCTCTCACAGTCTTGCTAGATTTGTCCTTTAGAACTTAGAAGCCAAGATAAACAACCGGGAGAATAGACAATCATCCAACCGTATCTCTCAACAAACTGCTTGGCAACCCCATGTCCGGTGCCAATGTATATTTGTGTGTCTTTTTTTTATTTTTGTAAATGGCCAGGATCTAGATAGCTATGCCACCATCGACCGGTTGCCAACTGGAGGGGTATGTTGACGGTCAGAAGATGTTACTTGACTGGGAAATCGCGAAAGCCGCAATATGGTGGTTTATCTCGATTATTACATGCTTAAAAATCAAGCTAAAGAATTAGGGTTTTTACTGTGTCACGCAGAAACTCCGCCGAGCTTAGGTGTCTCCAATGGATCATTCAGTGAGTAACATACATCCGTACAATTTCCTTATTAAGCAGCTGTGGATTGATAAATGCGCATGGCTTCGTGCATGGCATTTAACGAAGTACGCGCTCGTCAGTCGAATTACATAAGCATACGTGTGTTTTTCTAGGTAAAAAAAATTGAAAAAATTTTTGGTTTTCACGCGAAAAATAATGATGCTGGTATGGTCGATTAGAGCCTAGCGATTGATAGATTTTGTGATAACGCTGTAACAGTTACAAATTGTACCCTACTTGATCCAGTTTGTTCTGTAGTTTTCTAGTGTACTTTTCCTCATGATAGTATCTGCCCATTTCTGCTTTTTTTACTAATGTTGACCCTTGGGCTAACTGACGCACCTGACGTTTGTGTGGGGCTAGCAGGTTGCCTCACTATGTATGTTGAATAGCTAATCTTACGAATGTGTCGAAATTAGGACACAGCAAATTTCTACTGCTGCAATGAGGCGAAACCGGTGTCATAATCAACCTGAGTGTATGAACTCTATTAGGCCGTTTATGTGATCACTATTGTTATTCTATTGGCTATTAAGGTGAGTAAGGCCTTCATGTGAACGAGAAAGCTTATGTCAGCAGCCACTAGCCAAGGCTTACAACTACGTCTCATTGTCTTCAGGAAAAAGATAAGCGTTGCTTTTGCTCTCTTAGATCAGCGTTTTAGACAAACCGATTCCACCGACCAGTGTGATAAGTCTCTTGTACGGCAGGGGCATATCAGAGGGTTATTACATATAGTTCACTTTTTAAAGGGCAAACTCATACTAAACTTGAAATCTCACCATTATAATTTTACTACGATGTTCAGATAAACCTTATTATCGTTACAGCTGCTTTTTGTGATTTTTTTCTGAAAAGAAAAAAGTACTGAAAATATTACTCGTCTGACAGTCGTCGTGTTTGGCTTGTAAACTGTGGTCTATTTCTGACTAAACTTCATTTGTCTGAAACCAATAATTACTTTAGAAGCTCATCATTTATGTCAGTAATAAAGTACGCCACAAGTACAGGAATTCTTGGTAACTTTGAATTTCCCCTTTAGTATTTATCTTATCGTGGAAACGATTCATACGGAGGGCCAAGCAAAACGATAAATAAAATGAGGACTTGTTAGTCACTAATACTTCACGAAGCAATTAAACGCCGGAGCTCCTTACACTTCGCTCCAGTGGGCGAGGTAATCATACATTATTTAAACGTGATTTGAAAAGGGTATGGGGAGAAGTGACATGAGGAGGTCGGTTGTTATCGCCGTCGTTGTTCTCAGGAAGACAAACGCAGAAACACTGACAGGAGCTGACGCATACATGGTGACAAAAAGTAGACAAAATTACTCAACGTTGTGCCAAGAAAGTGAAGATACTACATAATATTTTTCGTGTTTCTTCGTATGGTACTGCCCGTGTCATGTTGGTTGCTTTTTATTGACGCTATGTTTATTTGCAAGATCTCCTACCGCGTTTTTCCGCGCCGCTTCTGTTATCTCTGCCATGTGTCAGGCTGTGCGCGGTTTGCCGTTCGGCCTCCGAGTAGTCCTCGGTCCACGACCGCGACAAGAGGATTTATCTTACATTGACCGAGATGTAGCGAACGTCGTTATGATAACTATAAAGACGATGTTCCTCACGATGATGATAATGAACGTAGTGAGAATCGAGCTGACGGTTCTTCTTTTTAAGTTACTTGATTCTGGCGTCGCGGTATTTTAGTTGACTGAGTCAAACTTGGAAAGCAGCTTTCGACGATGATTATACAATAGAATATTACTATATGAATAAGGTCGTAGGAACGGACAGCAACAGCTGACCATGCTGTGATAATAATAGTGTACAGCCTTTGCGGAGTAACCCGACGAACGATTTGGGAGCCACCAATGAGTGTAGTACCCACTAGGGGAAAATGAAGCATTAAGCAGTATTAGAAATCATAGCAGTAATCACACCGTGGCATTATCCAGTAATAACGCTTAATTGCAGAATCAGACGTAAAACTAGAAACATTTATTTATTAGTACCGTTGCAGTACTACGAATGAAAGGCAAAGCATAGTGCAATTGTTGCACAGCTTCGAAGACAAGTAATCGGGTGATTTATCGGATCGAATCCTGCAAAGTTCTGCAGAAACTTCCTTCGCGACAGAACGTAGATAGTGTTGAAATTCGAACGAAGAAAAAGGTTCCCGTGATAGTGTAACGTGTCTATTTACGAACCTTAGGAGCACATGTGAGGTGTGCGTGAGGTACTGGAGAGTAAGTCCAACATTCTCGTTATGGGGGGAGCGCAGGTGGCCGAGTCTCACCTAACGGTAGTGTTAACTGTAAAACTTGAAAGTACTATTCAATGGAACGGTGGCTGCCGTCGAACGTGTTAATAACGTTTAGAGAAAGTTCCCAACGTAAAACTTAAGCCCTTGATCTATCTAGCGATATGGTCGTGATAGAACAAGCAGAGTTCTACTCACGGCATTTCATTGATAAAGCGGCAGTGATTGACGATGTGGCAGAATCGACAACAAGTACATACAAAAGCACGCATTTCTTATCCCTTCACGGAAACTAATAAGGAAACTTACTCAGAAATCGTGTGCGAATCAACAGAACCAGTTGGAAACCATATAGGGTGTCAGGCGTGAAATCCGAAGACGCCCATCGCTATTTATGGATAGTCACTCGGTTCCGTCTTGGTACCTCACAAGACTATCGGCTTACTATCTCAACATCAACAAATTTTCTATTGGAGACATATTTACGTCATTTGAATTAAACATCATAGATATATATAGTCTACGGTATGCAAAGCAAACAGCTGGTTGACACCGTAAGGTATTACCATTAACTTGTCGATAGTGTTCTTCATATAATATGATGAAATCGGTTTCAGTATATTGTAACAGAGCAGGATAGCTGATTACAGACGACACGTACGATCATTTTTTTTTTTTTTTTATTTAACACTATTGTTGCATTGACAATAGATTGAACATCTCATAATGTCAGCTCGAGTTAGCATGAATCGTCTAGGATGATCAACATTAAGCTATACGTGGTTTCGTGTTGTACACAAAGCCCATTTACATTATGAGACCCAGCGAACCCTCTCGATAACGATGAAAATATTGTGTCTATCGCACTAGCTTCGAAATGATATTCTGATCGGGTTTAAAATGCCAATAAATAAAAGCGAACAAATAGCTGGTCTTTTAATGGCTTGGCCTGACTTTGGGACCTGATTGACTTACCTGATTGCAAATTGTTATGGAATTGTTCGTCTATTGAACGCTATGTTGTTCCAGCGGTCAAAAGCCGTCGGTAACTTGAAGTTCTTTTGCCATTTAGCCATCCAATTAAACTGCAGCGACGTTGCATCTCGTTACGTGTAGCAGTGGTTATTCTTCTCAGCATATATTGATTAGCTGCAAGCTATTACAGCCCCTGACATGTAGCTTTTTTTTTTATAATTTTCGCGATGTTTTTCGTCTGAGCATATTCATGATCAGGTTCCGCTCTGATGATTGTGTACACAACTGCCGATCACTAATAGCTGTGGCTGTAAGATAAAAATCTTTATAATTTTACTAGGACATTTATGCTTGGTCCTGCTGCTTACCGTTATACTTGCTCTAACTGATAGCTATGATGTTGCATTTCATCTTTATTTTCAATTGTTTAACGGGCTGTTTAATTTAGTCTACTTGCGTTCAATCCGAAATAGTATAATACCTAATTAACATAAAATCCTGCATGAAATGCTTACCACTACCATCTGGTACCATTATATGTATTTGAATAAGAAAACAGACCAGGCATTGACGGGAAAACATTATCTTTCTTTATGAGTATGATCAACGTTGTTCATCAAAATGGCCTTCGAGCTGATGAAACCGGCGTCTCTTTTGAATGCCTGATCGTCTAGCTTATTCTGCTAGTTCCAGTGCGTGGAACACTTGTTAAAGTATATTTTCTCTTCTGAAAAAGTATATTTCTTCCTCTTCTAGAGTTGCAAATCTAATATCACGCTTTTTGTCAGGCGTACTCTATGTACTCGTGTACCGCATCAGATGATCAGGTACTCGACTCTAGTTTGGACCGTGTATTGGCTAAGTGACTAATAAGAGGTACTATGTGGGAAACAACAAGGAAATGAAAAAAACGCAAAAAACACCGAGGACGGTAGCGCTAAGAACAGATATGGCAACAGTCATGGAGTGATTCATGACGACCATAAGCACGGAGGTTGCGAGCAAAGCAGCGGATGTGTCCGTGATGACGCGCCAACAGGTGCGAGTCGCGGTCGATGCGGCAGTAACCATTAAAGAGTTCCCTCGATCAGACGGGCAACGACCCGATGAATGGCCAGGAAGATTTAAACCACCAAAAGCAACTTGTTACGAGCATACACACGAGTGATTCTCTCGGGCAAGTCGACCGACTCTGCCCTATTATAGCACTGAAGCTACCGATCTACAACAAACACACACGACCAATGAAATGCTAAGCTCAGGTCTAAGTTCTGCCACGAAACCTCCGTGGACCCGGTGAAACCGGCCGCAGCCTTGGCTCTGCTCATTGACTAAAATCAGCAAATAGCCGCAGACAGACCGATAAGTACGTTTTCTCTTAAAGACAACTAATTCTCTGGCTTATTCAGGCATATGGGTTATAGAAGTATCAATACGGTCGCTCCGCTAAGCGCACGGTCTTGAGCGAGCTAAGGTTCTTTCTAGTTGGACAGCGGGGTAGACAACTTGAAAATTGTTGCATAGGGCGAGAGCTGCGAGCGCTAAGCACCATCTTCATAATCATTACTTCACTCCCTTTCAGCGCACCTCAGATCCATCTGGCGTCAGCGTCTGCTGTACGGCTAGGTCTTGAGATCTTTTGAGTGGCTTCTATGTAAAACCCCACAAAATGTTAACGCGACGACATCTGGCTATCGCTGCTTCTGTTGTTGTTCCTTCTTGATTTGAGTGTACAGAGAAAATTGTATCAAATGAGTCTGCGAAGATGCAAAAGTTTTACCTGTCAGTTAAATCGCTTCCATCCAATATCTGCCTGCAATAACTGGTCGCAGTAACAACAAACATTACGCTAATTTGGATTGCTTTTTCCATTCGTCTGCCTAGAAAGCACCGTGCTCGGCAATCGTAGCCATCTTAGAAGTAACTGGCCATAAAATACTACACTGCATCAGAAAATTATAACATATTATAGCAGTATAAAGTATTTGACGCATGATGGGGCTGTCAGGGGGTCAGCGAATCGAATAGGAGATCGTGAAATTTTCTTTATTCCATCCTAACTAAGCTAATAAAGGCATTTTTTAAGGTTAGATTTCGCATGCTGGTTTCTTAATACTGTTCACATATAATTATCTGTGACATTTTTTTCCTCCTTATTTGTTTGTCTGTTTCTTTCCGTGTGTACACTTTGATTTTATCTTTCTAATAACCTTACCATAGCAACTCTAGCTGAAGCGCGCATTTTCGTCAGTCGTGGTTCCGAGAACGCTCGCAGAAAACTGACTCGCGACTACAGGATTTCATGAAGACGGATACTCAGTTGGAAAAATGGCGTGTGTTATGTATGTAAAACATAACCATGAAACACTTGGGCTAGAATGGTGGCGTCAATGACAATAGAAAGCTCGCAGCATTTTGATTCTATGCGAAAACAGAATACGCTTCGCACAAAACGATAATAGATCATGGAAGACCAGTGTGCCCACAGGCCAGTGATTGTTTCCGCACGTACCCCACATGCACAGATAGAACTCTGTTTTTTTTTCCATGCTTAAAAACCAAACAAGCTACGCGCAGAGCGAATTTTCGTCTCTGCTGCGGTCATCATTGCATAAGATATTGTCTCAGTTCGGAACGAAAAACGGGACAAATAGCGACAAACGCAAGCACGCAAGGTGGAACAGAAAGAAGTTGAGTCAACGGCAATGCTGCGCGAACTTGTTATTGTATCATCACAACGTTAACACAATACCATCAATACGATTGCGTTCCAGTTCCGGACAGGAAGTACACATCGGAAAAAAGAATCATATGAAAGGCTGACGGTTATATCACATTCAAAGAGTCCATTTTTTTCTTTGTTTAAGATCTAAAATGATTCAGCGCCGCACCACTGGTGACCAACACTCATATAATGCCTACTTGAACCTCGGCGAGGGTTTCGTACTCAACATGCTTACAGCGCCCCACTACAGAGGACGGATAAAATAGCGATAAGAAACGGCGGAGGCGACCTACTGCCACCTACTGCTTGTCCTTACGAAACGAATAACTCCATCGACACTGACGGCACAAGCTGTAGAGGCACCCAAACAGGTAGCGTTTTTGTTCCTCACGAGCCCTCTTTTGTTTCTTAAATATAGTGATGAACTTGCGCTGGATATGCCTTTGTTGCTATTGCATAATTTCGCAATCGTCTTATTTGTAATTTGTTGTTTACATCACTATTTATCTGCGTAAACGACGTAACGATCCAACTCTTCTGTCATGCCCCCTCCCTTGACACGTCAACGCTTCACACTCATACGCCCTAACTCGACTAAGAGACGTCACCGTATCTGCAATTCGCCCCGCGGTTATTGCTGGCGGTAAATCCAGCCGCGTATTCGTTCCAGCCGCTATGCCTATAGTTCGGCTTTACCAGCTCCTTTTTGAGGTGTCTTATAAGACGTTATTATAACGTTCATCAACTAGCCTCTAGCCGACCTATCCACACCAACGAAATCAGTCCTGATGATCCGTCGGTCAAGTACGCAGACTCACTTTAGAACTGTACACACGTACACGATCACGTGTATGTAGCAGTCAACAGCTCGGACAAATAGCGTGCTGGGTCCTACATAATATTATATTTAATAATAATAACTACCGTCGCTCATGCTTGCATTTATCATAAGGTGTCAGTACAGAGGATATAACGAACAGGCATGTGTGTACAATCTGCAAGTAGGGTAATAAGTCAGTTGGATAATAGAGGCGCTAATATGATTCTACAGGAAAAAGAAGGCCAGATGTAAAAAGCAAGTGTGGCAGTACCAGGTGATGAACAAATTTATTAGGGGGATTCGAGCGCGCCCGATCGGAGGTTCAGCCAGTTCAGCTTTTGCGTGCCTCATTTTTATGTCAATTAACTGCTCGTTGGCGATAATAAGATCTGGTATAGTGTCTGATGCTCAGGAGGTAAACCTAACTTTAATTCGCGAAAAAAATGCGCCAAACAGAAGTTTTAAGTGGACATCAGGAACTTTTCCATCTACTTAAACTAAGTGAATTTCACGCCGATTGCAGACGATGAACCTTTACGACATCATGTAGAGTGGAAAGTTGCAGCTTGCGGCAACTTGGCCCGTGTCGCCGTTCAGCTAATGTGTAAAATCAATAAAGAAAAAAGTAACCGAGATTTATTTAAACGTTAGAAGAAGTTATCACGAATCAGCACAACTTCAACAAGCTGCAATGCAATTTGATCTGATGTGCTCTCGACTGGCTCTCAATTTTGTGGTTCAGAGAGCACGCCGAAGGGCCCTAAATACCATGAAAGTATTCTAAGTGAATCTTCTGATGATCTGTTTCCACCATAATCAGCATAGGGCCTTCTCTATTAGAATTAGTATGATATCCATGTTTTGGTTAAATCGTTTGTGGTCGTAACTGAAGCCAGCACCTAACCTCATCATAATCGTCTTCATTCCTTTGACACAGCTCCGCTGTATTGTGTGCGTATAATTCGATTTCTATCTATTCAGTCATTTCTGGCGGCATCCTTACACTCAGCTGATTCACTAGCATTTGCTTGTTCGATTTATTGCTATGCCCTGTCCATCGTTGGGTTTCTGACCTTTTTTTGAGCCGCGATTGTTCACCGACACAATTTAGCCGATTCTATAAGACCGAATAAGTACGCTGTGCGTTTCGGCCCGTTTCGTCCGCTGTATTCCATTGCGTTTGTTCGTGTTGCTCATTCGCATCTGTTTTATTGAAGTTTTGCTTGACGCTTTGTATCGCTGTTGCAGTTTAGAATCTTCAGTGCCACTTCGAACAGCACCCTCCAAGCAGTTTACGTTTGTTGTAGGCTTTGATTCAATAGGCGAGCATGATAAGGAAGACGATGATGCTGATGAGTGTAGTGACGATGAATAGGCAATTTTTCTTCTTTCATCGAAGGGAACGGCTAGAGGAACAGCTTTACGCGAGCTGTTTTTCTGTGCCCATTTCCACCAAGTGATCATGAGACATCCTCGGCCCATAATACTATCCTCCGCCGCGTTGCCTTTATTTAGCTTAGTCCTTGAACTTGCCCTCCGCTATATCCGATTGTGGGCGTCGTAGGGTCCTAGGTTTGTTCTAGAGTACGAACGAAGTGAACAATATTTGACTTTCTGGCAAGAGTCAGTCAGCTACCGAATGTTTGTGTTGCAGACCGGCAAGAAATCTTGCTTCCGAGAGACGACCAGGCGTTGACGCTTCTATACCTTTGCCGTTGCTCCGGTTTTTGGTGTCCATGTTAGCCTTATAGCCAACTTATTGGAAAAACATAGATATCGCAAATCTATTTACAGGGGCTCGAATTCGAACTGATCTAAACCTCGACATTCATAATAATAACAATAATAGTAATACTAATAACGAGAATAATCCAATTCTGGGTTTATTCCGCCTATTATCTAGATAAGTATAATGCGAAACAGTCGATAGCGAATATGTTTATTTACGAGCAGTCAAATTGGAGAGACAATTGTGTTGTCGGTAATAGATCGTCGTCATAGGGATATGTATATACAAAAAATTTTTTGCTTCACACACACATCGCTCTAATCTAGTCTTATCAGCCCGGGTTCGATGAACTGGTGGCGTTACAACATATACGAGATGGCTCTTCTGTCTGAACCGAATTTAACTTCTATTATTGAGTGTCGGATTCAATTTTCTTACTTTCGCTATACACAAATGAATTGTTATTAACATATACGTATATATTTCTTTCTGTTAATTTCCTATGACACCGAAGAAACTGGGCGAACCAAAGGAACGAAATAATCAAATCCATAGAAAATGTCATCGATAATAGATCTTATAGAGACAAAAAGTATGTGACGGTCCACAACACTGACTGATGAGAAGTCACTATAAACGTTATCACGAACCGCTTTATTGGATGTTGCTTCATGATTTGTTGTCATCAGCGGGTTTACAAACGACGGCAAGGTGTCCTTTGGCCAGTAAAGGCAACAGTGAAGGACACAGCAGCAGCAGCAGCAGCAGCAGCAAGAGAACAATAAAAACAACAGCCATAGTAACATCCTAGGGTATTGAATATAGATCAATATCATATGAGGAGAAAACGTCTACAATAACGGTATGAAATAGCAAACATTCAGACACACACGTCGATAGATATGTGGCATGTAACGAACTAGCGAGCTTTTATTGCCCGAAATATAATCATTGGTTGATTTGTGTTTCAGGCGAGATAGCATCTCCAAGTTAGTTCTATGCACCACACCGGGCCTAGAATAGTTATAATAACAAGCACAATAAACTATCGACAATAACAGCGGTCCCCGGTGTAATAAATCACTATAGTGTATGTCGCTGGCAAAGCTCAACGAGTGACCTCTTAGCCAGGTCTATTCTTCGACGTCCAAGCCAACCCGCCGCCAAACTGAAAGAATTGAACAGTTCAGCACTATTGGCTACCTCTCAGCTAATGGCAGTCTGGACCTTAACTTTGCGAGTGAGTACTTTCGTCCAGGTACGTCTGTTTGCGGCTTCCGGTCAAGTACGCTAGAATATCTCACATAGAACTAAATCGATCGAGGTCTACAGGTTTCCGTCGATTTCTTATTAACCAGTTAAGTGTTGGGAAGTAAAAAATCGTCATGCTCGTCATCGGCACCGACGCTCGCCTTCAGCTCATCGTTCACGGATTATGCCTCATCTAACTATGAGCTAAGTGAAATCGATTGTGATGAGCGTTGTTCGCACGATTCGCTAATCAATCATAACGCAATCAACCAGTGGCAATAACGTCACAGAACTCAGCAGCGAATACGTAACGTGTGTTGTCGCACGATAATGATTCCGCTACTGATAATAGTGATAGCAAAATATGGATCGATCAATCTAGGCGAATCGAGTAGATTGAAAGATAAAAGAGTAACAGGGATAGTGTTGTACCGGCGGAACTGAAAATTGAATTAAGACGAGCTATGCAAAAACGTTGAAATCTGCTATTTGAGTTTTGCGCCTGTTTCATAGGGAACCACAGAGCGATACCGTTGAAGTGTTTACGTTTTGCAGAAAAGGCCAGTGCGGATTGTATAATATGTCGCTGACGTTCAAAAATGATGGACGTCCTAAGGACAACAGGTAAGCGTCTCTTGAATGCAGAAGGAGGAGCTGTCACCAACTACGCTCGATGTCCCAGAAGCTTCAGTCGGCTCGTGAGTGTAGATACATTCTTAGTTCTTACGCTCCCCTGTACGGTACGGGCGTATGAAAAGAACGAAGTAAACGAAAGTAAATGCGACAAAATGCTAAATGTTGTATGGTAGAATTTGATTGTCATCCCCTCAGGGAAATTGGTGCTACATTCATCGTTGGCAAAAGTTACGACAAATGGTTAAAATTAAGTGAGTGACGAGCGTAGGCTATCGTCCTGTCACAGTATCGACAGATCACTGCATCGAATATTATCTACTGTCTATTGCAGTACTGTATTACGATGCTTTGCTAGACTAATGCTATCACCGGGCGGCAGTTTGACGCCGCTCACAGCCACGATCATAAAAATGGCTTATACCTACATGTTACATATAGCATTCAGACAACATTTTCCCTTCTGTCTATCGATCCTTTCGAAGTACCTGGTTGCTTTCATTGGCCGTCCAACTAAACTTTTACTAAAATAATAATCTCAGCAACGGTGGGATCGGAGTAGCGCCGACTATTTCGTGTCGTCACTTATTCGAAAACTGTCAGGTATCACTAATTTTTATCGTAGATCATCAAAGCACAAGTTACGTGTCAGGCTATCTTAGAACTCTTTGCAACAAATATCACCTTTACGGAGATGTCTCATAGTTCTAACGTAGTCGACGTAGAGACATTGTCTGTCTGCTCTGTGTATCTAAATCAGCTATCGAGAATTTTCAAGTCGAAGGACTATTACACAGGCGTATGTGTGTACACGGTGCGTTCGATTGTTCGACTGTTCATCAAACGTTAGGAACGTTTAGCCCACTCTGTATGTACATACGTATGATATATATATATATATATATATATATATATAGGACTAGTTAGCATTATTGATAGTTGGGGTAATGCTAACACATTCAAATTGGGATTGATCACCTTCCTTGGGTAAGTTCCACCTACAGCGTACCTTCAGACATATTGCTAGCCTCGTTGACGTACCACTGGACACAAGTATCCGCGATGTATGTATACCTAACTAGTGACTTAATTCGCCATTAGGGCTATGTCCTAGTCATTTGCATTAACTATCTCCATTGGCGATGCCTAGGCCTCTAAATATCAGTTCGTGTCTCCTGGCCTTGTTTGCTAACAAAAGTTGCTTGCTCTGGCCATGCAACGTTGGTAGCAGGCATGTTGACTTTTTAGCTGGAGCTTTTCGGTTCTTTACTATGCTTGAGAATTTCAGCCAACGAGAATTGCATCGTTGTTTTTTTTGCCAGTGTCGTCTTTATCTGAAAAATCCAACGCAAAAAATGTATTTTATCCCGAGAATGGATTCGGTTTTTCTCCGCTGCTTTTTCTCTATTGTAATATTTGATATGATCCTTGTCTAAAGGGACGCAGTGTCAATTTTATTACTTAAGACTTACGATTTGTATATACAAGTAGTGAAATAGAAAGGGATTCCAGAAATAGGACAAAAAGAGGCTTCGGTAAAGCAACATGACTTACAGTGCAATACAGCATTTTGAGCAGCTTTACTTCGTTTTAAGCAGCGATCACTAATTGAATGAACCAACAAATTGCTCCTCATTTCAGTAGGCGTTCAGGCGGTTGAAACTCTACGGGGAAGGTCTGTTATTTTATGGTTACCATGTTGATATTATGAACGATTGTGCAGGTCACCTGGTCCACTTGAAAATCAAGCTGAGATATGTAACTCACGTTCGAACATTTAAATCCATAAAATAAACTTAACGAAATGTTGAAATAATTAAGTTAACGTAACAGCGTTGTTTTCCTCTCTTCAATCTCAAGCGTAAATTATTTTTCGTCTATCCTATCGCTACTTCATTAAAAAGCCGCAGTGTACTGCTGAATTATTAAAATCAAATAAGGTATGTCGTAGATTCTTCCGTTCACTTTTACGTTACAAACTATGTCGTATAATAGAGAACACCAATAATAGCCATTTTTAGTACGTACATTGGCTGCGCTTTAGAAGCAGTATTAAAGTACATCGGGTAAGATGTTTGCGACGTGTGTAAAAGCGACAAAATGGAGCAATTTAGCTATTATGCCCCCGTTATCGCGAAATCTAGTTTTGTCGGTTACTTACCTTCACCATCACAGGGCTCGCAATGGGTCAGCAGCTCGACACAGCACCGCCCTTTGCGGGAACGACCTCGGCCTCTTCGTTACTCGCCATCGATCAACGATCAGCCAGTATGTATGCACTGGCGTCAGGCAGCTGTCAGATCCCGCGAAGAGGACACGTTTCAACCGTTTTTGCGTTCAGCAGACGCTCTGTTTCTCTCTATTCCTCTATTTATTGGCGTCTGCTTTTTGTTGTCACTCTGGTCGTCGTCAACGATGCCGCTCCCGCTGTGCTACTAGCGGTCTATATAATTGTGCAGATCTGAGTTTGAGCTCCTCGTCTTACATCATGACGCTTGGTGGGTTACTCAATTAATTTGCGCCCGGCTGCACTGTACTGCCGCTGGTACAAATGCCCAGAGAAGATGCTGGCTGCCGTTGGCGATACGCATGTACGTTTTTTGTGCTGAAACTGGGTTCTGCCATGGTGCCCAACTATTTGGTCTGGTGTCATTGTTGTCGTACCTGTCGATCTTGTTTGTCATGCGACTCATTTTGTCGCGTCTGACACTGCGAAGATAATGCAAACCGGGAGAACGGTGCGTTTGTTGTCGGGCGTAAAGTAAACAGTAAGCTAGTGTTTTCTTTATAGTTAAGGGCCAAAAAGCTAAAGATGTGAATGTGTGTAAAAGTTATGGATAGATAGGTATTATAGCTTACTGATTTATTGGTTTAGCCCAAAATTTGTTTACAATTCGGACAAAAATGTTATTCAATAAGGCGTCGCTCCCATAGCCCATTTTCTGTAGCACAGTACGGCCAATGCTGAGTCCATGTAGGTGAGCGATGCTAATTCGCCTGTTCGTACTACAACTATAAATACGTTGACACATCAGGTTTTACTGGACTATCTTATCTAGGGAGGCAAAGAAACAGAATATTCCGAGGATTTGAGACATCTTTTCGGGCTCGTTGCGTCAGCCCGCCTGAGATACCATAATTATACTATGGAATAGAATAAAATTTAAAAAAAAATAGGATTGCATTTTGTCATTTATTGAGCTCGCATACAGGAAACAACGCGCTAACTCAAAACAAAGCTGCTAACACGTAAAGGATGCATATGCAGTGGCCTTATTGTGGTTCTCATCAAGGAGTAGAAGACGTTGCGACGTCTTTTTCGGCTATGCGAGTTTCGTGGTGTCCGAAAAGTGTCATTCGTGAATACCCCCACCGAACTCCTGCAGAGGAGTAACGTGTAGCACAGCCTAGTTCCCACACAGAGCTCTAATGGCAACTGCTCTGATAACGTCTGATGATAGCATTGCTGGGCCGACGTATAACAAAGTAATAACTAAACTTATGGTTGCTATTGTTCTTCCTGTCGTGGATTTTATTATCTTGTCTGTTATAGTTTCGTTCAGACTACGACCTGAACTAAATAACAAACGAATAATCGGAAGCGTTCTCTGCTATGTACGATGCTGATACCTACAGGTAACATACAGATGACCCCACATCGCCTTGCGCTGCTAATATGGTACAATTGACCCGCGTACAAACGTTATTTATACCATGCATTAGCTTGTATTGTTCTTGTTGGTGGCGCGTGATATATTAGTTTCGGGGAGCACATTCTAAGAACCAAATAGGAACATTTACCATGATTTTACGCAGTTTACAAAACAGTGTGTTAGAAATAGATTGTATTGTCCACACTATAGCTAGTGTAACTAGCGAGGAGGACGTTTGTCTAATGTGTTACTAGGTCCCATAAGTTGTGTATTATAGGTTATCGGAAATCTTTGGCTTAAGATACACTAATGGATATATATATATACATATATATATATATATATATATATGTAGACTGGTACCGTTCCATAACATGGATAAAAACGTACATTTACCTATGGCTACCAAGAGTAAAATAATTGGTTATTTTCATTGAAGCCTGCATGATCACATGCATATTTACCTCATTACAGCAAAGATAGGGAGCATTATTTTGCCACAGCCATGTGAGAGGAATCGAGGAGTATTGTTAGATTCATTGCCATAAGAACCCACTCTTTGTAGTATATCTACATCTGTTAGCTTTCTTTAGTTGCCCAGCGGTCATATGTTGTTGTCTTAACGGGAGTTAACCTCACCGTTTACATCGTTGAAGGGTCAGTTCTGCATTTACGACTCCCGAAGACTCTACTAGGCACACATGGCGTACAATTGATTTCCTTGAGAAGCAGAACATTGGCACACGGAACAGATCAACGTCAGTTAGGATTATAGCAACGTCAACAATGCTTCTAGGTCTATACGCCCTCGGCTATTGTACCCCAGATCGCTAAAATTTTGCGCCCCTATTTTGTCGTTGTTGTAGTGAGTGCCGTACCGAGAACTGTTTGACCGAAAGTCACCCATGTTATCGGCCGCTATTCACATCGGGTTGTGTGCCACCTTACCTATTAATAACGCTAATTCCAAACACATCTAAAATTTCCACCTGCCACTCAAGCTGTGTATTGTAGGGTAGGTTTATACATATCCTTGCGTGCCAGTATCTGAAACATTCAAAAGATCTGTCTGAGGTGAAGGTTGGGTTCTATATATCGGGCGAGTCAGGCTCAAGGATAGAGAATACGCCAAGCGAAATGGTTCGGTGCTTTAAGGTTGTCTGCGGTGATTTTTTGACTGGTCTATACCGTTGATATCGTTTTCGCCTTGTTTTCGCCCCGAATGCTCTGAAAAATGTTTCTTCATGGCTGAGTCGCTCGCCCCCCAGTGTACCTACGACCTGCATGCGTGCATGTACATGCTAAACTGCTTTGACTAGATCGTTTTTGGGTTTTTGCTATCTTTCATGTATTTTTTTTTTACTTACGGAAATTAATTCTTCAAAAAGTGCCTCTTCTTCCTTTTATTCGTAACGCAGACATAATAAAAACTTGTCTTTTTTCATGTCTGTGCTTACCGCGTCTCAAAGCTTCGTTTCGCTTCTCTCTGTTTCTTGGTATTCTTTTTTCGCGCTAGACAAATATCGGTCGCAGCATCAAGCATTAGGGGACGGATCAGACCACCCACCGGCCCGATACGAATCATTTTGCAATGGCACCACGACCCCATGAAAAAACTGCGATGAATAGGAAAGAAAAGCGGATGGAACAAAACAATACCAGTGCTACTAGCTTTTTAGCGAACAATTCAGATAGCTTAATGTTCGAGTAAGGCATCATTAGACGGTATTAGCTGAATATCGAAAATAAGTTATGTCTTACGATGTTCAGAGCCTTTAGTATATGGAAAATGTACTGAGACAATAATAATTGTATCTCGATGCTTTTGAAAATGATCGGTGGGCAATGAACGAATTTATCTATTTAAGAGAAATCGTCAAAGGTCACGAGATGTACACATCATTGAGTCAACAGAATATATGTATGTAAAAAATAAGTTAAAGTGCAAACTTGGAAACGTACTATAGCCGTCCGTTTTTTTTTTTCTAAGGTTACTGATACTTCCCAAATCATCTTTTCGTTAATGATATCGAAGTACCGCAATGATTAAATACTACAGGACATAACGTCTTATGAAAATGCCTATTCGTGCAGCGCTATTCACCGCAATACTTCACACGATAAACACGCAGGACCAGATGATTAATTAACGACCGTTTCCTTCGAAGACTTCGTCGAGGAAAACGTTTTGCAGATGCTAAATTGATTCTGCTCTTCTAGGCAGATATTCTATTTTATACATCTGTAACTCCGTTTGGTTCATTACGGCAATGTATCCCCTTACGTAACAAGTTTGATAAGATTTTATAAAAAGGGTTTCTTTTCAAGCCATGCATGCGGATTAGCGAATACGCCTAACCTGGTAATCACCTCATCGATCGATCGATCGATGGATCGATCGTGTGATTACAAGTATTTCACGGGTAGAGGTGACTACCATTAACAGGCGATCACGCAGATTTGATTTTTATGAATGGAGCAAGGATAACAGTAATCCTGCAAGACCTTATTTTTCATAGCCTCGATAGCTGATGCATACATCAATGACCGTATCGTCGATGTTATATGGTCAATTTTATGACCGAAATGTACTTCGCATGTATCCAGTCGGTCGCTAAAAACATTCCCGTTTGATTAATAAGTTTGTTTGGGACAATTAACATGGATGCTGGTTACCAAGAAGCTGGGTACTACTCTATTCAATTGCTTCAAGTATCTGTTCTCTCATTAAAAGGTACGTTAGTTCATCGCTTCGTCGGTAGAGTTGTCCTATGCTGAAGCGCTGCTTTAAACCAAGCGGCGCGTGCTGCCGTTACGATAGCTGCTACTGGCGTTCCAGCGACACGGACGATTGAACGCAACGTTTTTTGCAGTTCGGTTGTTTGCTTATTGGAATATTTCCCTTTGCTTTGAATGTTCCGCCGTAATCTAATTTGTGAAGTAAACAAAAGAAAAAAAAAAAAACGATCGCAAAAATCATTGTATCTTTTGTTAGAGGCTAGTGATTCTGATTTAAAAAACAGTTTGCGTTCTGTCTTTGTTTAAGCTAATACTCCACACACTGGTAACATTTCATTCATTCATTCAGCGTTCAGACATTCAGCGTATGTCTGATTGTGTAAGATAATATAATAACAGTAAACTTACTGGCGTAGCATAAAAGCACACTCGAAAAAGTACGCATCACAAAGGTGTTGCCTTTTTTCGCTTCTATCTGAGGATAGGCCGAGAATGGTACAGCTATCAGAATTTTGAGAACTGCACCAAAAATCACACCCACTTACGTTAATATCAGTAGTGATAATCGGAATCAGTGTATTTTTCGTTTAAAAGTAAATTCCTTAATGAATGCAGATTTATTTGTGTTTTTAAAAAAAACTGTCATCCTATCATAACGATTTGGACGTGGTGAAGCGCGCTTAGCGCCTCAGTTGAACAGATATAATTAGTAGTATATAATTTTGTAGAAAAGGCTAAAGGTCATACACGATGGTGAACAACATGGACCTGGGGGGGAGGGGGGTCGGGGGTCAGATCTATGAAAGAAACAGGCTACTCTGATTTATTTCGTAAGTTGTTAAGGTCGCGCCGGGCTCACATTGCTAAAAAGCCAACGATTTGTATTATGGGAAAATTGGCTTGGAAACGCGAAGGTAGCTAAGATAGCGATAAACGCACCAGAATTGGTCACAAGCGGACAATTCAATAGAATTCAAGTTTTACTGGCCAGAACGCAGCAAACAGGACGACATGTGGCAATCGCATAGTCATCGTCACAAAGTTTGAAACATTAACGAAATGCTGGCTGATTTCCGCGGGCCCCCGATCAATTGGTAGAGGTATTGCGCCGCAACGCTTGGCAATTTCGGCAAGAACATTTTAGATCAAAACAAAAATGCACAATATTTCCCTCTGGAAAATTACGTTTTTCTACCTTCAGAGGTGTGAAGACTGCTTGGAAGATGTCAGCTTGTCATATGTCACATTATCATCGCCTGTAAAAATCACACACAGATATGGTCACAGAAGTTGCAGCTGTCACTCGTACCAGTTTATGTACGATCGATGTTTGTAAATTAGCAATGATGTTTTACCTTCCCAGACTCGTACGATAATTGTCTGTTCAAGGTGTTTATGTATATAGACGATATTACTATAGCAAATACCTTCTAGAAAAAAACAGCCCGTTATAGCGATGCGTGAGCACCCGGACCCACAACAGATATTTTTATGGGCCAAAACGTTTTTCCGTACAGGACCGTGATTGACAATGAATCGCCCGTACTTTTTATAGATCCATTCAATTGCTTTTGCTTTCGCCCTCAGATCCATCTCAACCTTCCCTTCAATTATGCTAAATATGTGACACTGATAAACTCATTTGACGACTCGATGCACGGTTTGGGTAGAATCGTCAGTGACGGACAACATTTCGCGTTGGACCGTTCCTTGCTAACCGGCTCTGCAATGAGAAAATCAGACATCATTATTGAGATCAGTTCAGCAAACAACTTTTACGAACCAAACCGAGAAGCAGCGGGAGGCGAAAATGAAGCTTCTGCCGATGTGCATAAAGTCCATTACAAGCGATGTACAGTCTATCCGTCGTCTACTCGATAAAGGCGCAGGCATTCGATCTACTGAAACAACCAGCAGATAAAAATCTTAGCACCCTAATCGTACCTTTGATAACTAATTCGGTATATATGCCTCCGTTTTTTATTATGGAATTGTTACTATTGCAGACAATCATGAATGAAATTATACGACGCACACCGGTTGCCCCTTAGTGATTCGAGCGGAGTATTGAGAAGATGATAACTAAATAGTTTATCAATGGTTACCTATTATTTACCAGCAAACTTGGAACAGACAAAATACTCGATAAAAGATATCCCTTGCCAACAACGTGTCAAGGTTTCCTTTGTTCTTATTTTGCTGAAAGATTAACTGGTGAACTAAATAATTGCGTATTTTCAAGGGTAAAAACGGCAGGATATATAAATGTTCCTGAAATCCTTTTTCTATACTGTCACATATGGGCTTTGAAGATCTGTTTTCAGCGCTGATGCATTAACGTCAATGGAAACTGCCCAACAAAATGATGCTGTGTAAATCATGGAAACGCGTCGTCTGAAGTGTGGAGAAAAGCGTCTATGTGAACTCACCATTGGTACAGTTAGCTTACTACTAGACAAAACACTGACAGGCAAACGGCTGTAGCTCGGGCGTTTCGCAAGCCCAGCCGACTAAAAAAACCTATTCGCTTTGTTACTTGACGGCGTTCTGTGGGTAAAGTGTGGATTTGAAAAAATCACTGGGAACTATGCCCGTAGTAACAGCTAAATAGAACGATAGAAAAATCGTTGCGTATTGATGCTATTTTTGAGACTTCTGGCTGATGGTTGGCACTGTTGCAGAAGTCGCTACTGCTCATCAAAAAACGTAACGTAAAGCAATCCCGTTGTTGCAACGAATACGTACAATAGCACGTGTACGACAGCGACAAAACAAAAACAGAATCAAGATATCATCACCATCGACAACGAGAAAAGTCTTCATTGTCTTGATCGTTGCATGGCTACTTCCGCTGCACATTTGAGCAATGTCATCGCTTCCAAATGGCAGAGTAACAACGAATGGTAGTAAAATTATAGCGGATCCTCGTGTTTTCGTGTAAAGTTTGCGAAAAAGGATTTGCAATACGCCAAGAAGTTGACACTGACAAATACAAGAAAACAGTGGTACAAGATCCGTAGTTATAGCAGGGATTACCGCGTAATGTATGAAACCGCCACCGATTTGGCCGAGTACCTTCACTGTGAAGTAACTTTTGTCTCTGGCCAAATCTGAAAGGATGGTGAGGTAGAAAGGCGGCTCGTAGATTTTTTTCCTTCAAAAAATCTGGGATATTTGATAGTGACAATGCGTAGTAGTGATCTAGTTGGTCGCGGGTACGGCCGCGTTGCTTGTGTGTTTTGCTCTTTTGGGCTGAGAAGACCACGCGAGCTCTTCACTTATGTCTTTTCTTATGCCGTCCTTTGAGACAACGCTATTGCCTAGATCTACAGAGCTCTTGTCTAGTACCTTCTAAAAGGTACGTATTTCATAGTGTGCTGCTGCACTGTGGAAGAACGATAATCGATTGTGAAGGCGAAAGTGAGAGACTTCAAGATCTTCTCATATCGTGACTTGTCTATGCACTTAGGTGAAAACAACGATCATCTAATTAGGCGACACTGGCAAGAGTTTGTCTCATTTTTGGTAAATTTTCATCACTGACGTCGTAGAAAGCCAACAAACAAAATATTATAATATCGCTTCGGCTTTCCGCCTGGCTCGTTCGTCCAAGTATCCCCGCTTCTTGGAGTGATGCTACTTGCTCCATTGTCATGTAATCAACTGTTGTTGGTATTTAATGAAAAGCTGATTCAGTTCTACCAACTTTACATTACGAAAAGAATACATACACAGTACCGTTATTATGACATAGGGAATGACAACGATAATAATAATAAAAGTCAAGTAGTATAATGTGTGTCCTTGCGTATAATGTTTTCATTGTAATTTCAATACAATTCCTCATCAGCAGACAGAGAATACTGTTCGAAGATTGAATTTTTTTTTGCCTCCACATTACCCATTATTACGCACAGGCGGCCACTAGGTCTACTAGGCGACCACTAGGACCACCATCAACTGGCACCAATGTAAACCCCTTTCAACAAACCTTTAATTAAATTCACTACGTTAGCGGTATCATTTTAAAACCAATAAGCTCAGCTAGAGAGTTGTCAGAGAGAAAAATCCAAATGGGAAAGGTACGGGCCATTTACACCGAAGTACATCGAATGTCGCTAGCGTTTCGGAGCGCTGCAGGAAAAGTGCTTATTCTTAATAACGAAAATGATCATAAGGAAATTGATGTTGATAACGATGAAGGTGCCCGTATTGTCGCTGCTGCTACTGTTGCTTATGGAAACGGTAGGCTTCCGAAAAATGAAAAGGCGTTTTCGTCTGTTTTTTTTTAGTGGTTGTTGACTACTCTCGTCTTTTATGCCAATGATTTGGCCGTCAACTGCCTTGCCTTGGTCCTGACATCCCGATCCACCGAAAATAGCTACCTAGCAGGGTTGCTAAAGGAGCAAATATAGCACTGCCCTTTGCCGGGGATGGCATAAAAAGGTGGAAATACAAAAAAGGACAATGTGAAAGGCTGCCGATAAGGAATCGACGAGGATTCACCTGTACAATCGTAGCAGTAGCAATTGCGCCATTTTGCCCCCTAACTTGATGGCAGCAGATGGCTAGCGCTGCCTGGCTAGCCAGAGGATCTTGGTCCCAATATGGTTATCGAGAGTCATTTCAAAAACGCCGCAGCATGACTCAGTTTGACTGACTAACTGGGCAAACCCTCGTCTGAATGAACATACACACACACATAATCAAACGGCGCAACAATCAGCACTTGACGGTTTCTCTTCGATGGATTGCCCCCGTTGCAGGGTTTATTCTTCTTTAAACGCGACGAACAAACAAGAAGGTAAGATACGATACGTTTCTTCATGCATTATTTTCCCCACTAGTGGCTTTTTTTGGGGAACGAAATTTCACCGACGTAGGGCACTAAGCAAGCAAGCGAGCTCTGCTAATGCATGTTTTCCATAACACAACAGAAGATAACACTAATCATGAGGACTGGCTGCGGCCTATTAGAGTTTTGATAATAATGGTAACACACTAGACCTCTTTATAATTGAGGCTAGCATTATCTGAAGTCAAGGCGTTATTCTGGCGTGCCTATGCGCGCACGTAAAAGCTGAAAACCCTTTCAAATCACGACGAACAACTTTGTCGATATAGAATATATAATTAAATAAAAATCTTTATCGTTTGGTGTTTTTTTTTTGTTATTTTGTTAACACGTACATCGTGCAAAATAGAACATTGTGTTTCTTAGAACAAAAAAAAAAGAGGATAAGTATTGTACTTTTGCCATTTTTATGAAAAAGCCTGTTCTGTATTCTTTTATCTATTGAATCGAGAAGACAACTTTTGGTTTCGAAGAGAACCTTGTCGTTCTCGTTCTATTTTATTATAATACATAGGTTCAAGGCTAATTAATGAGTGCTTTTTTTGTAATTAAGTGGGTTGGGCTACAATGTTCAACTGGGGTGCGACAATATGTAACTAGTAATTGCAAAAGTGCAACGGGGAGCGATGAAGTTAGCGAGGGAAACGTGGTCAATTTTGTGAGGTACTGCGAGAATGCCCGGGTATCTTCTCCTTACATTACATTACAGTAGATCGATATAAAATACATCGTATTTATATAGAGGATACCGTCTAAGTTACAGTCAAATTGCTTATAATATCAGATAGAATTGCTTTTACGAAGAAGGGCAACCTGTTTTTGGTGCTCGACTTTATCGGTAGTAGGGTATTGGCTAATCATAGGTATGAGCAAAGCAAAAAAAGCGAGGTACGACAGAAAGTATAATGAATTCGTCGAGTATGACAAGAGATGCTCTTCTGTTTAATCCACTACTGATAAAACTTTTGTAGGGAGTAATTATATACGTTGTTTTTTGCCGCTGTAGTTGTTAAGCGCTAATGTGCAGCTTAATAATTATAATAAGCTAATTAATCTATATATATATATATATATATATATATAAATAATAATAATAACAATTATTAGGAAATTATGGTTCGTTATAAATATTCTATAATCATATGTAAGGAATCGAATAATCTCAATTCTTTAAATCTTGGCCGTGATCGGCCTCAAGACGAAATTTCGACATTTATTGTTGTTCTTTCTTTGCCGTGGTTCGCTTCTTGTTTACAGGATGCAATACTGCAGCCACTGCTAACCGGATAGCCCTACTATATTCTCAAGAAGGAATCGATAACAAAATAAAAGGAAACAGGACAAAATTGTACTGAAATTTTCATATTCAGATGATACCACAATCTATGTTTTTGTCGCTACTAGAGATTTAGTTGCTTACCGTATTTCTCGCTGCCTATCTTTGATCCCATTTTTTTTGGGTTGTCCGTTCAGCTGCGCAGTAATAGTAGACCTATTGACCTATATAGTAATTGAGTAGACCTATTGACGGCAGTGCTCAGAACTCTAGCGGAGCGAACAATTCCCTTGCTACAAAATACGACATAACAACAACAAGAATCGAAAGTGTTGGTCCATTTAGTTGGGCCGGGTAGCGGATTTCTCACATAGCTTTAGCTTGTCCTGTCGGCGCCAAGCTACGATTATGTCTGCCTATATGGCTGTATGCCTCTACCTATATGATATTCTTGTTGTGAAAAAGAAACAAAACCTGCCCTGTCGACGGCCTGCGTAATACACGCAAATTAATTGTCGTATGTAATAGACGAAGATTTTGACAGTGTTTATAGAAATTGTTTTTATTTCCCAATTATACTGTTATCAAATTCGCCCGATGTGTTTAAAGTAGTCGTGTGATTTATTTGTATCGATAGGTGGCATTATACGTTGCGCCTATGTCTAAGAGAAAAGTAAGCCGTAATTTTCGTTACGCCCTTATTACCCAATACGTACGTTATGGAATATTGAAAACAAGCGGATTAAATATTTAAATTTATCAAACGGTTATACATTGCAATTGTGCATTGCAGGAGAGCAAAGATGATGCTAGACGTTTGCAATGGAATATCCAGGGTTGCAGGGCTGGCAACATAATTTTCGTTTGGCAATAGTTTTCATTTGACATGGTGCGGAGAATAGTGTTTATCGCTATGTTCGCTTTGCTTTTGTTGGCTAATGATTGATAGACTGCAAATGCCTGTCATCTGCTCGACGGTTTTTACATTGATCGTATTTTAGATACGATGCCCATCGGAAATGCCCCGGAAAGTAGGTGGCAAGCGAAAAGGGTATCGATGTTCCTATCGTTTAAAGCCATCTAGCCTTGAAAATGCTTTCAAAAATCGTATCTTACTGTTTATGGCGAAAATAGACTTTAACAACTGTCGAACTTAGAAACAAATTTACAGTTGACAGCCACCGAATTTCCACTTTACGTTTGAATTCAAACTCGCAGAGGTTACTGTTGTCTTTCAAGTAGAAGTCACTATAAGGTAGGATATTTATGTTGTTTGTTGACGACAGCTACTTGACAAACAGTTACCCGGGTAGGTTTCATGTAAAAGTATAGCTGTCTGAATTCGTTCATGGACTCGTCTAGTAGACAAGGTTAGTTAATCGCGAAAGCAATCAACCTATCGGACCGTTACATCTAAGTAAGCCATGCTTCCATAGTATGAGCATTCCCATAGATTGTCCTACAACTTTGGAGCCGACAAGGAGAACATCAATTTAACTTTCTATTTTAAGGAACTTTAACGGCCATGATAATACTTTTCAGTTGGAAGCGGTATTGTTTTGGCACGGTGTATCGTTTGTCTGCTTCGTCCTCTCTGTTATCTATATGAAAGGACTACAAAGAAGGGCATCGGACAAAGATCCCGCTCACCTACTAATCCGGTTGTGTACGGATGATTGCATATTATACGCACCTTATGTTGATACTACTTGGTAAGATCTGGCTTAGCAGCCTTCAATCAATAAGGATAGTAACACCCGATTTTTTTACAGTTGTCTAAGAAAACTATAACGGACAACTGAAAGATGTCAACGAACCACGAGGTTCACTCGTTTTCGTGATACACAAAAGACTGAAGTACTTCGGGTTTTCTGAAGCTGTTATTACAGAAATGCAACACTTTGGAGCGTATCCGAAAGCACGGTCCTTGTACGGTTGAATACATATCGTATATCGACTAGCGTTATTATAAAAACATTTACGTCTGTATTTACATAGATCTGGAAGTATCTTGTCGTTCTTCGGTAGCGATTTTTATACGATCTAAGTATATATAAAATTTATTCGTAACAAATACAACAAAACAGCGTCCGCTACAAAATCCGACGCTATCTTGAACGTGCATTAAAGCCGCGCCTAGGCTGAGGTTCCATTTAATGTGCTCTCTACAAATATATATACACTTATTGTTTGCTTGGATTTTGTATGATGTGCAACCGCTTGCCCCTGCAGTGGCCCCGTATCTTTGATGTAGATCACAAAATGAACTAAACGCGGCGTCCTCCAATAGCATTCAGTACGCAATGTGGTTCATGTTGCTTATGCACACGTATGTATATAATATTAAATGGGCAAAAAAAATTCGCAGTTCTGCAGAACTTTATCCTCCTGCTAATGTTGCCTGAGGTGCGAAAAAAATGTGTAATTTGATTGGATAAGTTGTTGTTATTTTACCACGGGCGTTGTAACACGCAATGGCAAGTTACAACAGCATTTGAAACACAATATTTATTAACTATTATTTCGGATGAAAAAAATTCGACCTATCGGTAATTTATCGAGTGGAAGTTCTCAATTGGTATGCTCTTCTTTACCTATTTATATCTGTTACACACTCTGACAACTGGATACCTCAAAGAAGCGCCTGTTCATCTGTCGAGCTATATCTAGCTAACAAGCTTATTTAAGCAAGGGAAATTCCCGATCTAATTTAATTCTGTCGGTTCTATAAACTATTATTACTTCTGCAATGGTCTTGTCCACCTGAAAAAAATGTACGTTCATACAACTTCGACGATGACCAGCGAAGTAAAAAGTTCAATGTCTGAATTTACGGATGACGACGCCACTGTTTGTAATTTTAGCATTTTTCATTACTAGATGGCTGCGGCCATCTCTACTGGCAGATATATAAGTTGAAGAGCGGAAACGTTGCTCCACGGTTAACCATTGGCCGCAGCTCAACTTAGAAGCACCACTAAGATTACGTACTATGATATCAAGAAATTGAATCGATAGCTTTGTACTAGTCTGCCATCTATTCCCACATAATGTATATATAAATTAACAGAAGATAATAATGTTTGATTTAATCTGCAATACGTACAGGTAGCCAACGCAAGAACGGACCAAATCAGGCAATCAATTAGATAGGATGAGTTTGTTACCGTTGGTCCAGAAATACGCTTTTTATGTCCTCGATGATGACGCTAAAATGATTGGCGTTGCATTGACATCATCGCTAACAGAGAAAGAGCGTCTTCTAATATCTCTCATAGCGTTCAGATAGGAACAGAAGTTTACTAACTGGAAAATGGACACCTCAGATGTGAAGCGTCACCAAAGTGCGGTAATGTATTTTGTTAATATATAACCAGAACATTATTGCACCACATACTGCAAGATTGCTCGTTACTACTGCTGTTTTCTCTTTATATAACTGTCATGTAAACCATCGGTAGCCATCTTGAGCAAACTGAATAAAATTAAATTTGACCTACCGTAACAGTGCCGCTTGTTGGTCCGGACAGCCCAACAAATTTCGCAGCTTGACATCACAGCTATAAGGAAATCCGCTGAGGAAACTGCTAATCGTGATGATGGTGCCTGGCTTGACGAATATATGCTGAGCGCGTTTTCTCATGAATTACGTATATATATATATATATATATATATATATATATATATTGCGGTACAGACTTAACGCTGCATAACGTACAGATTTAAGTGCATTAAGGCACTTCGATTCTTTGTTCGCTTTTTTTTCTGTGTACGCCCGCCAGTTCAACGTATATTGCCTCTATACAATTTTGCGCAGAGGGCAAAGTCGTTGATGATTGAGGCGACGGCTTACGAATCGCACCAACATGATCAGCGTTGTCCTCCGAATCCTGATCGAACGTCGAGGGAAGACAATTTGCCGAAGCCGAAGTACTTGCCTAGCGATCGTGGTGGCAATGATGGTGTCGATGCTCATGAATAACACTGATCATGAAACAAATGTCAAGAGTTGAAGTACGTTCAGGCAGAAATCTGACGGGATTAGGCAAACGAAGAAACCTCTGGGCCCCGGACCTAGAAAACATTTGCCGCTCCGAAGTTCCCTTCGTCACCGCAAAAGGCCCAGTAGACAATATGCGTCATAGAATGTGCATTTCTAAATCAAGTGTTTCGCGCCCATCCCACTCCGCTGTTTGTTTCTATGCATCTTTATTACACTCGTTAGATCGATAGACATTATCACGATGTACAACGAATAATTAACCTGCTAGCTAAATGCTCGATATGGTTTTCCTTAACGAAGATAAAAACGAAGATAAGGTAGGTACCATGCATACTTAATTGAGAAGAGAATTCAAAAGAAAAAAGGATAATTCATCACTGAATAAAGACGACCAACCATTATCGTTTTATCGTCTCTCTTCTTCGAGAAGTGTTTTGCCGCCATATTTATACCACCGATCGGCTAATGTCGTGCCGTTTTGTTCTAGTTTTCATAGCCAGTTTTCTCGTAACGTAATGATAACTTGCGTCTGCAATATACGCTAGAAGTTTTTGGAGCTGCTCTGCCATGTAGAACATGCCACTCCATAGCATTTCATCGGCTCATCAAATGGATTTCATATAGAAGTTGTCCAACGGAAGTTATCAGTCTGAGTTCATAATAGTACTGGACATTGGCGGAAACCATGTATTTATATACAGTACTAATAGCAATGAACATAATCGAATAATTAAGAGCTAAAGGTATTTGTAATAAACTATAATCATTATCATAAGTGTGTTACTCTTTTTATATCGCATCTAAAGGCAATATGTTTTTAGACATACTGCTAGTGCGTGTTACCAAATCATGTTAATCTTTAAATTTCTTTGTTTTGTGTTTGTTGTGGGTTTAAGCAAAAAAAAAGTAACAGAAAAAATAAAGCTAAAAGATAGCGACATCAGCAAGACGAAAAATCGAAGTGGTGGTTGGGCGAAGCCGTAATATCTGGTTCTGTAATGAAATTATTCCAAGTACGATTTTTTTTATGGCCGTTCTGTCTACGCATCCTGGGCAGTTGTGCGGTAGAGGCCAATGCTACGATGGCTGGCATATCTGACTGCGTTTTCTGCCCCGTTTATCAGACCGCGGGACGGCAAGTGCGGGCTCAGGATCTGCCGGCGCCGATCATCAGGGAACGTGTGCGTTATTCTGCCATGGGAACTTTTGCTCCTTTACATGTAGAAGTAAATGTTCTGTTGTAAATGTTTATGAAATCCTATATAGACGGTAAAGAGAGAGTATATTCAAGATATCGCACAGGCAACTGAGGCGATTCTGGTGTGTTGTAGATATCAAAATGTTCAATCAAAGTTAGTGTTTTTTGAGAAGGGATACCTTTCTAAATATGACCAACGTCGCAATTCCTATGTAAATAAAAGTGTGATCTTCTCCATAATGTAAAACCATACTGTATGGTATCGATTCATAAAAAAAATTCATAGTTCAGTTAATTTATCGTTCCTTTGTGAACGGCAGATAAATGTTTTTACTTTCTGCATGATTTTTGTCTATAATATGTCATTTCCTTGAAGGACGAAAGCAAATTTGGAGACGGATACCCTGTAGAAATACATGTGATATCTATAGATGTGAAACGCCATAATCCGATCTCGTAAGTCCTCTTAGGTGACTTTCTTGGCAAAGCAGTTGCTTGTTGTTAATTACGTTCTCAATAAATTATAATATAGATATTGATTTGTTGCTGTCTGCTTCGATTGGTGCATAAAGCAATATGTAAACTCTTATTTAGCATCACTGTTGAAGCCGGTGCTCTAGACACACCCCTTCGAAGAGGACAAGTGGACAAAGTAGTTCCTATTGCTTCCGTTTGACTAAGGTACTTCTTCACCAACCTTCCAATAGTTGCTTGACCAACTGAGCTTCTAGTCACCATCTATATGAATAGTATAGTGTACAAACGAACCGAAGGTTTTAATGGGTTCGGGTTCTTCTTCGTTGAAAATCTCGATAGAGTATTAGTTGCCCTTACATTGCACAGTGTCGTTTAAGTTATCCGTTCGTCTTAATTTGCTTTTTGCTACTTTGTAGAATAAGGTAGACCATCTAAACGTTGTATCTGATCTATACCCACTAACAGCAATGTATTGCCGAAGCGTGCGTGAAAAACTGTGCCGTAGAATAGATTGTTACATGTGTGATCCTCAGTCGGATGTTGGATTTGTTTCATTTGATGGCGTACACTTGGTTTGAGGTAGCTCTGAGAGGCGTGACTTCACGGTAAGGATAGCCTGCGAAAGGTGTCGCTTGACGATTAAAATGCGGCGACACTTTTGCGTATATGGCATGAGCTAGCAGGGAACGGGGTGATGAGTTTCCACAGCCTTTGCCTATGCTAACATAGGCCACAACTATCATTCAAGCGGCTCGTTTACTCCATGTGTAACATCTCGTCAATATGCAACCTCAAATAGTGCAAGATTCGACGTTCGATCATACAGCTCTATCAATCAGACCGATGCCCTACTATCTATATTTCTTCTCAGACAGATTCAGACAGAACGGAATTCGCCCTATGACGAAGTATGTGAAACAAGGGATCGCTTATTACTGCTTTCATGCCCGAAGCTTCCATCCGCTCTAATGAGTGTCTACAGGCTTGTCGCAGCCACTGGTTCTAGATAGCTTATCTAAATCAGGTGTATGAGAAATTCGAAATGAAAATGCGGCAATGAAAATTTTCAACTTCCGACAAGAAAAACCGGCTTGCTATCCGCTAGCGCTTACCTTGTCGTTTGTTTATAAGAATAACGATAACGCCATTTTTGAAGCAAGCATAATAATTAAAATTTCAATCATCTCCTCTCCAATAACTGAGTGATGACAAACTATGCAAATGTATAGGATATTATTGTACGTTCGAAGAGATAGCCGTGCTGCTATATCGATCGGGCCAAAATACCATTTAGTCATCCAGTGGAGGAATGGCTGGTCTTGCAAAGGCATCGATATTCACACAACGGGCTCTGGATATCTAACTGCCTGCACGTACGTGCTTCGAGAAGCGAGAATTTTTATTTCGCTGTACTTGTGGATTTTTGACCCGCCCCCCGCCGCGTCCCTTGCAGTCGCTCGTGCGGACGATCTTTGTTTATGTGCCAGCTGGTTCCTCTTCGATACTATTTGTTACGCGGCTCTCGGCTGACAAAACTCAACTTTTTTAAAGGAAATTCAAAGTGAAAGAAGAAGATGCGCATGTCTACAATTTGATTGTTCTCAGATCACAAATTATCATCATCACCACCACCGTCAGCATCACTGCTGTTGTCGTCTGCTCTTTGCTGGACAGCTTTCCGTGCGAGCCGAAGTAAGCGCATCAGTAGATGGATGAACTAAGCCGTTGTTCTCTATGTAAGTGTGGTTTCTTTTTCGTGTTTGGCGTTGTGGTACACGATGTGTCCGTGGAAACTTCTCTGCCGGTAGTCGAGCAAGTCACCCTATTATTGTTGTTGGCATGGTTGTCGTCGTCGTCGTCGTTGAATTCGTCAAGCAATGAAAAATTATTAAGTGCGGGCGGAACGTGATCAATGATCTTTTGGATTTAGTTCCACTCTACTCAATGTGATAAACTAACGCCTATGATACATACCTTTAGGTACTACGTAACGGGTTTCAAACTCATCGTTTCAACTGTGTAGAGTATGCGCAGAACTCAGTTATCGCAGTTGATTCTGCCCGTTCAACGTTTGACCTATACACATCAACGATTAGCGACCAGCCAGAGATTATTTTGGATTTAGACGTAAGCTATGAAGCAAGCCTTCGGTACGGGTTACCTCACTGTTTTTTTTTTTTTATTACAATACGTCTTACGGGCGGGCGTTATTGGTCCATTGCCATAATCTTTAGACTGTGTACATTGCTCGCCTATTTTATTTGTCTCTCTTGTGTTCTTCAGTAACGCATCGGAAACGCGCCATTTACATTTGACCACCGACCACCCCGAGATGCTTATCCGAACGTATCCTGCCATAGATACGCTCGTACGATTACTTCGACGTTCCAGTTTGTTGTTGGCTGCGTTACAACAATCGCGAGTATCTATCGGCTTTGCTGATAATGGACGTCGCTCCTGGGACTTCGCTACGAAGACCCTCGTTGTTAAAGCTTACTCGCTTATTCCTTTATTTCTCGTGTGTGTGTGTGTGTGTGAGAATTGATTAACAGCGTTGCAACAATAACGCCGGGCCACTGATAAGTCAAGTTAACAAAATAAATCCAGTTCACTAGGAGAACTCTTCCGGACTAGGAGTCAGTCATGGAACGTCCAGCACCCAAGCAGGAACAATTGTGCGTATCTACTCGTCGGTCTTCTGGCTTAACATTGCCAGTTAATTGTGCACACAGATTTGCCGCAAACATCGCTAGTGCACTGCAAGGCCACAAGGTAGGACGCAAGGCATGTAGTAATCGTTGCTTGAGTCGTCTACCGACTGGCCAAATTACGCCGACCGCCGATGGTTGTGGCAGATAAATCAGATGTTGCTGTTGTTGTTACTTTATCTCTCTCTCTCTCTCTCGTTCTGATCGATGTGCGTTTGTTGGTCCTCCGTCTAAAACAAACCCGATCCTTCTGGTGCTGCTGTCCCTTCGCCGCCAGTCAGTTATAGCCTTTGTTGTAGATGTATCCACCAAGCGGCAGAAAAGCATCAGAGGGATTGTCTTACCGCTCTGTGATATATGAACGCGTGTGGATCGATACGGTAAGAACAAGGCAGATGGCAAGTCACTAGCTGTCTCGCTAGTGGCAAAATCATCGTCATCGAGCTTGACATGGTTATTCCCTGTTGGGATGATTAGTTAACTATAGAAAATAGTACATTTTTCATGGCATGCATAAGATGTTCTATGTCTGCATGCACGTACGTCGTAGGTATGCGCGGTGAAGTCCATTCGAAACAACAGCGAGGGCAGCAGCTGCGAACGCAACGATCGCGTGAAGGATCGAGTTAAGCAAAGCTATCGTGCCTTGTGAAGTTAGTCGACGTATTTAGAGTAGCTGAGTGAAGAAGTGTGCCGCCATAAATCGATTTGTCTACTCGAAAGTCTCGTCCTTATCTGCTCAAAGGGCGTACCATATGTGAGTAGTCGGCCACACGACAATGGACATCGGATCCTCACGCATTTGTACTTTGTGAGGACGAGTTAAGTTACGCCTTATTATACCAACCAGTAAATGCGTGGTTCATCTAAGAACTAACTTATCAAAAAATATTTGCGACGTTCAATATGGAGATACGCTAAATTTCAGAGAGTCCAACATGCACTAAACAAGCGGTTTTCCAAGTTATGAATTCTAAATCTCAAAGTGCACTCTGACGGTAAACTTTCAAGTGATGGTAAAAGTAAAAAGATTTGCTTCCATGTTTCTTATTATTACTTCCCCTGAGTAAACGCAGCTGGAGATTTTGGCCGGTGTATACTACCTGCTACAACTACCCTGTTCAGGTATAATTGAATATTCACAGTTGGTTTTACAGAGCCAGGGCTATATAAGCGCAGGGTGAATGACTATGAAGTATGCCTGCTAATCGACGACAGAGTTGAGTCGTCCGTTCCGTATTAGTGACAACGGATGCGCGGCGATAAAGATACGTAGGTGAGCCGATTTATCGGGTGATTTGTTTTTTATTATTATTACGTATTATTATTATTATTAGTACGGAATTAATGCTCGTCGAGGCCGCATAGGTACGTTCAACAACTTGGGCGTCTAGGTAAATATCGCGAAGAGGGTTTCCGACCAATTGCGAAGTACCATCTGCAGGGTACGTCCCGAGTATAGTTCAGTTTGAACGCACAAAGCATGGCTACGTAGGGCCAAATCTAAAAGCGTCTCTACGATCGTTTCTCTCCGACGGGAGCGGACTCGTTCGTGCAGGAAGAACGAAAAGACATTCGAACGGACTGCGAGTTCCAAGCTCGAACTGCTGGACGAGCTGGAAGTCAAATTTTAATTCAGCGTATTTCTAGCTAATGTTCCTAGCTAAGGCCACAAAATCCGTTACTTTCGCATCACAGCGACTAGAGTCGCTGTGATCTAGAATCGCCAGGTTAGTCGATTGTTATAAGCCCCTGTGCTGGGCAACGACCGCTTTCGGTGGTACACCCAGCAAAGAAAGAACACATGTCGGGCACAACAACGCGCAAACTCCGTAGGTTATAAATGTTAAGTCCTGGTAACAAGCCTCAGACGTGCTGACAATGTAAAGTTTGGGGACCGCGACGCGAATTCCCAAATCTCTATGCCCGCCATTAAACAAACCCTCAGTGTATCAATCAAGACACATCAACTTGCTACTTTTTTCTAAACAGCGGTAACACAAGTGCTGCGAAAAGCATGAACGGTTCACCCTCAACGAAGGCAGACTATGTCGGACCAGTCTGAGGAAATCACGACCAGCCTTGCTAATACTTTGGTATTTCTGACGTGTCAACAGGGCCTCCCACACGTGAATAACGTACACCGGCTGCAGTTTTCGCCGGATAAAAGAATATAGATTAAAGCACTTGAGTCGATACGCGGCTGCAATGTGGGCCGTCTCGCCGGTAAAAACCAGTCCAGTACGTGCCCTCTTATTCCATTGGATCTGTGAACCTGCCACGAGAATCTATCCTACTGGAAAACGCACGAGCACGACTAAGTACTGCCATGGTAACAGGATGTGCTTCGGAACAACGGAAGCTCTGGATGTATGAGCCTGCTACACTATGCAGAACATCTCCAAAGCCCGTCGGACGCCAAAGGTTATACGACTCATCAGTCGCCACGCGCACGAAGAGATCCAAACAGTGTGACTTGAAGTTATATCCACCAGGTGATAAAGGGTACCGGCCGCCGGATAAAGACATCCATGCTGGACAAGCGTAGGTAACTTAAAATCAATCAAATATTATGGAACAAATAACTAAATGTAGAGCGTAGACCTGCTCGTTCCTGCCAGCCAATGATACAGCTAAATACATTCGCTTAACACCATGAACGAAGCGACGCACACGACGCATAATGAAGATTGCAAAATAGCAGCGTGCATAGTAAAACAATAAATAGCGCTATGCAGCGTTATCGTGCGATTATCTAACATTGCCCCATTTGGTTATCGCCGTTCATACGCACGGAGATGTTTGCCGTAAAAGACTGCCACCGTATTCTGTTGTGGTCAATCTCTTTACCGCTACTGCCGGTACCAAGCTGACGCATTCGACTTTACTGCATCGATTCCTCAGTCTGTCTATAGACTGATCCCCTCAACGTGACACTGTATTGTAATATCCGATGGTATCAGGAGAACTAAAAAAAAATGGCCATTACGACAAGGAAAGCAATAGATAATTAGTTTTGTCCAGCTGTAAAAGAAGCGGCTTCAATCTCTTTCGACGCAGATGTTCCTACCACGAGGACGATTGCACACGACCAGCGATGGTTTCAGGCAGCTAGGTCGAATAGCCCGTTGAAACGTCTGTGACTCTAAATAATTGCGGCAGCCGCAGTGCAAGGTCGTAAAGAAGAACCTAGAAAGACACCGAGGCCAAACAAAAAAAGCACGTCAAAAGAAATGACTGATGTAGTTCAATTGCGTGCACAACGATGACATATGATGTACGCCAGGCCATGGCGAGACTACTACCGATGGGGTAGATTGAGTAGACAATAACACTAATGAAAGGACGGAAAACAACGAATTATTGTTCGGGGTACAACAGGGAACGAACGGGTACAACAAAATGTCCCTATAAGAGATCATTGCGCAACGAACGCAACCGTACATATATATATTATATATAAACGGCGCCGTTTTACTCCCCTATGCACCTCATAAATTGTCGCGTCTATTTGCCTCTTCGAAGAGACTTTATACGAAATTTCCATATATTCCATTCACCTAGAAATCACTCAATCTAACATACACAGAGGCATACTTATGCAGACAAAGCGAACCTGGGTCGCAGCTGAGCTGTCGATCAGGTGGACATCTATTGGAAGATTGCAGTTTTTTATATGCTACATTTTTCCACTATAAAGTGTCGAACGAAAATGAAGAATTTTACATCGACTAATTAATCAACCAAGGATCTGTGTTCTCTATTCGGCAAGATAATCCGTTGCTGGATTATTATCGGCCTGAATGTCGTTGCTTACAATCGCCATATCTGTGATAGTTATTCATACTTAAAGTGGCAGTCAATAGCACTGGCACCATTATCAAGCAATCCATTTTTTTGCGTAAATGAGAAAAAAAAATTCGACATATTTCTGGTGGGTAAATGAGCTGACATAAAGAGAGATCTGAGCGTAAAAAAAGTCAGGATATTTCAAAGATATATTTATCTTATCTTCTTATCTCTTTATCTTATCTCAAACAAATTCTTACGTTTAGCATAGCTTATTACGTTTATTTTTCCACAGGAAAATAAAGTATGAGGTCATCACCTGCGACGATGATACAGCATTTTGTCAGTAGACCCGGGGTGAGCTCCGGAGCGTCTCTCCAGCCTCCACCACGTGTCATTTCCGTCGGGCCTGATTCCCCTCAGCAGCAACTGCAGGGCACACTCACGTACAAGAGTCCATACGAGGAGAGGTAGGTTGTTCTTATTATTAAATAAAGAGTTTACTTTTGGTTAACACATGGAATACGGTTATTTCAATGATAAAAAAGAAACAACTTTGTTTCGGCATCTAAAATTAACAACTGGGTTAGAAGGTCCATCGTTTCATCTTATTTGGGACGAAATCATATCATCATAAATTATTCTATCTCAATCACCCATTGTACATCAATCTCACATATGGATAGCTATTAGCTAGTTGTTGCCATTGTGCCATTCTATCCTACAATATCTTTCGAAACTAATTTTGTTTTTTTTATTTCATATTATAATACCGTGTCACCATAATGTTACTATTATTTTATGTCATCCTTATATATTTTCTTTTCTTATCACACGTATTGTACTTACTGTTTCACTTTCTTTTTCCTCTTATTATGATCATTCTTGTTAGTATCATGCTTTTATACTACCCTTTCATTACTTCTCAATGTTTATATCGTTTCCTTTGCGCTAGTTAGTCGTTATGGCACTCCGTCATAACGGGATCAGCATTTTATCGCTACAAACAGCATTTTTTCATGTTCTTTTTCATTAGAACCATTCGGTTACCATCACTATTTTCTATTATGTTTGTATCGGCCTATATGTGTCTCTTCTATGTTTGTACCTGCAATCGACTACTATTCTCCAACAAAATAATACGTTTCGCTTGACAGTGAGGCAATAGCCAAGCGTAATGTCATAGAACAGCAATAAGACTACGTACAAATATATCACTAGATTCTAACAATCACGTATATAATACACTGCTGGCAAACACCCCGCTTTTCACCCCCCAGCTTCCAGCTCGGTTCCATGCTCTAGTCTGACCAGTTGGGTTTGTGTTTCATTCTATGCCGTTTCCGGATTGTTGCTGGGGCGCCGGTAGCACCACGATCCACATAACAAACAATGGTGATACACCGAACACCTTGACGGCTCAAGCTACTTCCGTTTTCATTGTTACTGCCGTTAGCTCTAAACCAGTATCTCTATTTCTTGCATCTTCTCACTCTGTATCGCTGACATGACGAAAATGAAAGAATTACGACTTTTCGATGTTGATGACGATTTCTCCTGTCCACGATAGCGGCACGTTCCTCAGTTTGCGTATGTCATCACCCATTACCATAAAGCTGTAATGCTGCCACCCCAGTTGGCCATATGCGCCTAGTATTTTTATACGGGCATCACCCAGAGTCTAGCTTGTACGTCTACGCTACATCGTCTTTTACGTTACGCGTTCAAGCCAAAGGGAAGTACTAACTAGGAGTAGGAACCGAGATCGACTTGCTATTGGCGTTGCCGTGTTAAATCTTCAAATGATGATATAAGACTACAACCCCGACTAGATAATTGCAGTCTAGTTGTTGTTGTTGTTGCTGCTGCAGCTGTTATTTTCGTTGTTGTCTTCCTACACAGCACACGCGGCTTAGGGGATGCGGACACGACATCGCTTTATTAGTTCGTGTATTACTGGTCCCTAGCAAGCATCAGTAGCTATAGTCTGGCCAGCAGCAGCAGCAGCAGCAGCAGCAACAGCAACAGCAGCGGACATGGCAAACGCCAGCGCACCGGTCACGATAGCCTATCACGACAATCGCTAATCGCCATCGCCGTCGCTGCCACCGTGAGCGACGGCGATGACGATTGCTCTCTCTTGTCCTTATCGATGCGCATTTACGCGTCCCCCGCCCAAAACCAGCCCAACTCGACAGATCAGGTTCTGGTCCTGCTGCAACCGGTATCATTGTCTCTATCGGGGCTCGTCGGTCCGCCTCGTCTCATGTCGACCTGCGCGTGTTACTTATAGGTATGGCGTCGCTGTTGTCGTCGCTATTCACGATGCTGATGATAGTGTTGTTGTTGTTGTTCGATCTAGCGATGTTGCGTCGGTGGTCAGGTAACGATCTAAATTCAATCGACCCGGATAAAAGCAGAAGCCATTGTAAGGCATGCATTTGTTCCGTTGTGTGTTTTTAGCTTCAAAACGATGTTTGGCCTCCGGTTTAGTTGTCTAATTTTAGGTAACTGTCAAGGTTGTAATTCCCATTGTCTTGTGTAGTTCCTAATCGTACACGTAAATGACCTGCAGATCTTTATTCGGACTAACTACTGAATGCAGACCTGATAACGGGAGCTGGGGGGCTTGCAAAACAACTATGGGGTGTCTTGCTTTGCCGTGTACCGGGATACCATAGACGACGTTATGGTCCTAATTTACCGCTTCATGCATTTCTCCTTAGCTTTATTTGCTTGAATTCTATTGGCACAACGGTATCAGCATCGTAAAAGTTCATATGCTAGTGTTCAGCGTCGCGCCGCTACATGTTTGTTTTCTCTTTCGAGACAAAGCGATGCATGACTATGTAACGATGGGTTCAAGTTAGATCGCCAGAAAGTCTGCGATCGCAGCGACTGCCACAGCCGAAGTGGCGGCCGCAGTCGCCGTCGTTGTTTCATCTGAAAAATTGAATAACAATTCTTCCATTAGCCAGCCTGCCTATTTGTATACCGTGCTGGCATACGTTCGACGTCCAAGGTTGAGCGAATTTTTGAACCGGAGAAAATTACCCCACGCGGTGTTAATCATCACCATCAACAGTAGCAGCTGCGGCGAATCGTCCTAATATCCATCATAAACGTCTTCAGGAACATCGTCATGGTCTTCGACAGCTATAATGTAAGATCGAGCTATATGAATGCGGATAGCAACGCATAATAAATCGTCTGGACTTGTACTGAGCCGAAGAAGAAGTATGAAGTGTCACTCTACAACGGTACTACCAATTACTTCACTGCTGTCGATATCTATGAAAGCTTGTTGGCGATAGCACAATGACCGAACGATACATCGACAACATCTCAAAGGCTTTCAATGTTCGACACGAATAACAAGGCCGCACCGTAACGATGTTAAAGAAAAACAATTAACGACTTATCGATGAGCTGACTAGTAGCAGTCGACAGCAAACCAATTTATTAGTTTATCCATATTTACTAATACGGTAATTAAAGAGATAGGACACGCTGGTGAGAGATGAAAAAATGTCTTATTATTAGTAGTTGCTTTGTTTATATTAGTGGTACCACGACGGTATCACTGTTGTTTTTCTTAACTAGATAGCAGACGCCACAGACTGATAACGCCACCGCTACTGCTGTCGTTGCAGTCATTGACTGATTTCGCTCATGGCCACGAGGCGTCAACCTACCATCGTTGTTATTGTTTATATCGTGCATGTTAGTCGTATTCGAGCAGCTTTGTCGTGAGTTACTAGTATTGCAGTATAACAAACTTGTCGCGATAATTTCATCGGGGTAGCGCAGCATCTCTTGTTTTCGTCCACTTTGGTTAGCTGTTTTCTCGCTTCATCTCTTTGCATTGGCAGATTTGAGCCTGAATTGAAGTCAAGCGACTGGGACTACAGCGACGACGTCAATAAGGCGACAATAACATTGGTCCGATAATTTATGCTAGTGACACATTCTTTGACTTACGGGCTTCGCATCTCCCCGTCGTACCGAATCATCGCTAAGCCGTCTTTATCTATGTTGGCTACATCTCGCAGCATCGTGCGGTCGGATCGGGTTAGGTCGTACTGACGGCAACAACAGCAGTATCGTCTTCATCTGATAGCCACGTCACCAACGTCCAACGCCTAACGGATCATCGACATGTTTGGGTTACATTAGCGACAGTCATTGGCGGCGGGTAGGCGACCAGCCTGACGGCCTTCAATTTGAATTACAAAAAGAAATACGTTCTTTATAGGCACCAAGCAACAAAGTCAGTTGTTATAATCGCAATGACGATATGTAAAGGACCGGGTCGTAAGACCAGTAATGAGAATTCTTGGATGGATTTTATTCAACCAGTCGAAAAACCCATGACTCACAACAACCGTTGGATGACACGTCCACTTCCAGTTAGAACCATATACCTCAAAGGACATACAAGCACGGAGAGTCATACATAGACAAACACATTAAAAGCAGTCCTTCAGGCTCTTAGCAGTAAAAGTTTGAGATAAGATTCACCGCAGATACAATTGGGATGGTAATGTTATGATGAATAGGTTCAGATTACGCCGAAAGTATTGCAAGCATCGAACGGTCGTTTGGCCTTTGGGCCGCTTTTGTCAAAGATGAGGGCAACGTTCTTTCAATTTCGGCTGGCATCATTCTTGCAGCAACTATCTTAAATAGGACAGAAAGAGAATCCCCGTATAGTGTTTGCTGCAACTAGAGATGCGGGTTCGCAATTGCTAGATGAAAAGCCTAGGCGTCTTTGTCGACGTAATAAGTAGAGCTGACATGGGCAATAAGGTGGCCTGTACTAATTGCCTGTCAATCAATATAATTATTCTGACTACAAGTATTATATATTCAGCAGCTGGAAAAACTGATCGTTGGAAAGACTGACGTCCTCTACCGGTAGCTGGAAGGCTAGTTGTCATTCAACACTTGGGGAATTCTTTGCCCTTTACATCCGTAGTTGAAGTTTTTCATAGCCTTTCACGGTCATGCACCGGCGACTTCTAAAAACCCCCTTTCTAGTATGATGGAACGAAAATTTTGTAGATGTGATATGGTTGCTAAGATCGTCTGTTCTATCTTAAAAGTTCTAGCTATAACGTTATCATCTATTATTTTGGTACATATGTATGCTTCTCTTATTTATGCTAATTACTTTTTCTTTTTATGTAATTCCCTTTTACAGACACGCCGATATTCGGTTAATCCGGGGCGCCGATGGACAAACCTGTCCTCTCATTTACAACAATTTACATCAAGCGGCTCCTGATCAACGAATGCTTCGCGGACCCTCTAAAATCCCTTCCCGACATGAAATGCCCCCTCCTACTCCTGCTAGTGCTCGAGAGGGACTTGCTAATCGCGAGGTTCCACGAATTATGCCCCTGCCCTCGCGAAGGCCGCCACCCCCCCAGCCTCAACCGTCACGGCCGCCCCCCCCTCCGGTCGTTCAATCTCACGAACCTCAGCAACAACACCGCTTTATTGTTGAGGCCCAGCGTCAGCAGCAGCAGCAGCAGCAGCAGCATCAGCAGCAGCAGGAAAACAAAAACCTTCATCTACTCGCGGCTGCTGATGTCGATCAAATGGCGACGGTATCAGCTGTACCAATAATGCCTCCTGCACCAACAGGCCGTACTATCTTGGTGACGCGAAGTCCAAAAATGCAACACGTGATGTCCAGCAGTCCGCAAATTTTACCCACGTGCCCACCTCGTGTGCAAGAAAAATTTGTGAGCTTCGATGACAGCGTTCGTAGCTACTCCCCCGATAGCTGTGCGACGAGCAGTCCATCAGAGACGCCGCGATCGACGCCTGACTCGAACTCGCTAACTAGAAGCTTGTCGCATGGCGCCCGGTCGTATCCGGATGACAGTTTTTCGTCGTTACAGTCAAGCGATTCGGATAAGGCGAAGGCAAGTAGGCGTCTTTGGTCATTCAGTTTGCCACGCTTCAAGAAGAACAGTTCCAAATCTCTGACGGACTCGCCGGCAGTACCGGGCGCGGATCTAGATGATCGCGGCCAGACGCTGCCGCGGGTGCAATCGACTGTTGAAGCCACCGATGAGCGCACCTTGCCAGGTATCCTCAAGAAGTCGGCTTCGTTAACGAGTATAAATGAACTTGACCAGGGCCGAGTGCCGAAACTATCCAAGTCTAGTGCGAGTCAAAACGACCTTCAGCATGCGATGGTCACCTCTCCTCAAAACTATCGCGACCCTCAGACTAACGAGGAGTATCAGAGGCAAATCGTATTTCACACTGAGTTCGAGAAACATTACGTGATGCCACCTAGAGCGTTGCGCAAATACATCAAAACGAATTTCCGCCGTTTAAATCTGCACCCTGCCACGCCAAAGAACAGCGACGTTGTCGGCAATTCGCAAACGGTTATTGTTGAAACGGTTGTAACGGCAGCGTCGGAGACCGATCCGAAACCCGATATGAAGACGCCGGTTGAACGCGACTATGAGTCGGGCATTTCCTCGGGAAGCTCTGCTACGGACAATGAATCTCATTCGAGTTTCGGCAACTCGGAGAATACCGCAAGCCCTAAAAGCGCTTCACCTGAGGTCGCCGATCCGGCAGACGCGCCTCAGGTTGTCGCGATCAAGTACAAACCACCTCAACCAGCTGGTCCGTCCGAACCGCCGACGGTACCAGCTGAGCCCTTACCGGCACCTCGCAATCGGGATCGCTACCCCGAGCCAGAATACATCAATGGCATCCAATACATTAAGGAGCCTCACCCCGTCGTACAAGAGTGCTGCGCAAGCGTCAGTGGCGGCAGCTGCTCTGGAGAAGCTGAAAAACGACGACAACGTAGAAGAAGCTGTGGTTCGGTTAGCAGCTCAAAGTCAGGACGAACAGGTCGGCGGAAGATACCCGGTGAGTACAGAGCTGTGAAGATGTTTTTACTCGAAGAGTGCGTGTTTATCTGGGCCGACGCAAACCTGCCTCTGCCAGCATACATTCATTTGATAACCAATACGCAAAAACGATACACAGAGCGAAGGCTCATACTAGACGACGCTGCGGAACATGGTCTTTTTACGTTTTGTATATATATATATGAGAGCTACTGACATAGTTGTCAGTGGCTGAGTTAGACCCCTCAGTCATAATTTACGGCGAGATTGAGCGTTTCGTAGATTGTTTGTTGATCATAGACCGATAGAATGAACTATAATAATTTACCTTTTTGTATTAGATTAATATTACGCCCTCGAAGAAACATTTTTACTCAGTCTAAATGAAATGATATTCATAAGCATATAACATATGTACATCACGTAATACACAGTACGGGAAATAGAACAGTGATTACGTGAAAGGACTGTAATTATACGTTGACGTCAATATTTACAATAATATTAGCTAAACGCTGGTTTTGGTGTGGGAGACGACGCCGCCGCACTAATTGCTGTTGTATTCTTTAACCATATGCTTACGCAAACGCGATCGTGTTCTTTCTTGTTTTTCTCTTAAATCATCTAGTAGTTATCTAATAATTACCAATAGATTACTTATCTAAGATAAAGCCGATTGTTTTCAAAATTTGGGCATACCGCCTATGATTTGGGATGTGGTTAATAAATATCGTCAAGCCGCTTGCCAGTTGATCGAACGAAGCACCGAACGCGATTCTATTCGAATCGATCAAAGCGCTGCCTGTACGACGGGGTATTTAGTTACTGGATATTAGCATTAGTATATATTAGAGTACGTTATTGTATCCATAAACGATCCAACCTTGTGGGAGTCGCTCAAATCCGTCGCTGCAAGCTGGTCCCTTGGCAAGCAGTCGAGACTGTGACAGTCGCTAATTATTACCTGTGTGTATATCGACTATAAACTTAAATTAAGTTATTTCGTAGTTATGATTACTATCTGTTACAGTTCGTGTTATGATTAACATACGAGTATTTGTTATCTACAAATATTTATCACTGTTTGAATTGCATTTAAAAGATCTGGTGGTGAACGTGTGCAGGATAGAACGAAATGATTAATGAAACAGGATTCAATTGATGATTGACTAAGTCGAACAATTTTGGCGTACGGCTACACTGATAAGCGAACAGAAGAATACCGACCGTACTTTTTGTTAGCGTGGGTCGTCCAATTAGAAACAAGTTACCACGGACTGCAAGTGGAAACGACCGATAAAAATGCAATTGCAGTTTAATTTGTAGAAAATCCAGGTGTAAACACAATGCACTTATGCTTTCGCCTGTTATGTATAATCTACGCGCATAGAGCAGCATTATAAACTGTGCGTACTGACAGCTTGAAAGCGTCGCGTACACTACCGTTACGTGAAGAACATTGGTTAGTGGTGAACTACTGCACTAAAATTAGCCGAGACAACTCTATTATATCTGGGATCTGATGAAATCCCGTGCAAAGAAAGACAAATCGCGCCATATCTTAAGATACCAGCGTTACTATCGTTACACGTTATGATCAAAATTTCATTAGGGGACGGTGTAGATCGTCAATGTGTCAAACGTTTACCATAGTTCCGCCTTAACTGTGGCAACCAGACTGATTTAGAAGGTTTGTAATGGCTGCCAAAACGATGGACATCACGGTGAGCTGTAGATATAATCTCTTCCGAACGGTTGTGTTCCTTGAAATTGGTTGGGCACATCACGCCAAAAGTCTACCTTAGCGGTCAAGATGAGGCGAACGTCAATGATCGATAGATGGAGTAATCAATCAATCAAAAAGCTAGAGACAATATCTCATTTGTTAACAAATCATTGAAAAGCCAAATAGAAAATAATGTTCAAATAGCTAACATGCTACAGCCTTTTACCGGACGGTTAGACAAGGCAAGAGGTGTACCGTTAGCCGTTACTAAAATTCTCGTCGAAAGCCTCAATACCTACCAGAAAAGACAGAGTAACCACCGATCGGGTCCAATGAGCGCCAGTTAATCCGGTAACGGATCATGTAATTGACTATAATGGTGTGCACGAAACATGGTAAGACATTTAAGCAGAAATTGAATTTGAAAAGCTTGTGGAAGAGATGGTATAAGGACGATCAATCCGAAAAAAATTAGATGGTTGACTAAATAAAGATAAACGAACGCTAATCACAATCGCTGCTTTGCCGACTAGAAATAGTAAATCTATTGTTGATAATTTAGGCTGTATATTTTAGTATTTATATAAATATAGCATTTGCTATAATGTATCAGTAATTAACGTTCAGATTTACTGTTATGCAATTCCATGTATGCTTTACTGGCCTATCGAAAAACTTTTTTAACTTTCATTTTATATGTGAATCCGAGGATCAAACCGACTGAGCTGGAGACGCAGAAAATCTTTAAAAAATCAGTAATAACAACATCATATGAATTTACGTTATTTGAAGCCAACAACTCGTACTGATGACGTGCGTTTGAATGTCTCTAAGTTTGTAATTACAATTAAGCTTTATCTTGTTTTTAAGTTAAGTTCTATCGATAGGTCGTACTGTAAATACGTTGGCGGTTAACAATTTACGTACTACCACGATAGATGCTCGGTTGGGTGTTATTTGCTAGTTATTGTTTCAATCGTAATTATTGCTTGTAGAATTTGTTTCTATAGTTCGTTGATAATAATACGGTACTAATATATTCAAGCTAAATACTCGATTTTCCCACACGCGATTCCCTGCCTCTCAGTACTGCACTAAATATATCCTATTAAACGTATACATGAGGAGGGTTTAGTGCCCCATGTCTTGGGTCCGTCAGGTGCAAAGGTAAAATACCCGTTTATAATGTAGTAGAATTTGTTCACGAACGTCGGACGTAACCAACAAATGGGAGTTCTGCTACAGGGATCGTCGTTAAACGATGAAGATCATCACGTTTGACAATGTGACACAAATGCCTGCTACCCATCAACAATTCTAGTAGCTTTCTAATTAAGCACTAATTATTGTTACCCCTTGCTAAGGGGTATAGTGAACTTTCATCGTGGACCTAATAATGCCACGGGCGTTATTGACGATGAAGGAAAATGGCAATGGCGGTATCATACGGCGCTGTTGGTAACTAGCGTCGCGACTTTCGGTTATCGTCGGATAAGACAGCGCGTAACTGCCGAATGCCCTGCTACCGTCATGCCCTGTGCAAGATAATCGTACGACGTTTCCTTCTGGCTTCATCCAGATTTTTGTAACGCAATCTATGGGCTTCTGTGTTGGCCACTTTTCTATAGTAGCTAAAGCGTGAAGTGTTCGCTCTATTTTTTTTTTGCTGCTTCCATATCCAGTAGCGATCCTGACGATGTGATTTGTTTTGTTATGTGTATATTTACCTTTTTTTTTTTTCAAGGAACAATCAACAGTCGTGGGCGATAACATCACAAACGGGATACCTTCAGTTTGCGCGTTTATTATTTGTTTGGTTCGTTCATCGTTGGTCTTCTTCAGTTGCCGACCTTGTCATACTGACACTTGGTAGTTGCTGCGAGAGTTAGTTCTGCCGTACAAAAATGGTCAGTCAGCAGCTTGACGATGGTCTGACTAAAATTACTCGTCGCCCGAACAAAAACGGTGGTTGTTTGGTTACTTTTTTTCTGTCTAAACAATTTTGTCTTTCATTTGATATCTTCTTCATAGTCATCACCGTTAAGTTATTTACCTACCTTATTACAATTCTAACTATTCTGTTTTGGCAAGCCGTTTTTGGTTTTCCTCCTGTATCACGTTGCAGGTGAGAGCCACAAATCAATAAGGAAAAAGAAGGCCAGGTCTTTTTATACTTCCCGCTGTGATTAATTCATTGAGAACCAATGAACCCTTTCTTTTTTGAACGTCTTGCAATTGTCCGCTGTTCCTACTATCCCCATCTGTGAGGAGGAGCTGATAGCAAGACGAAAAACCGCTTGTCATTAGATAGACATGCGAATTTTATCGTTTGTCCCTTGCGTTTATATAGCTGCGTGTGTGGTTTGAACAAATTGACTAAACTATCGTTACCCATAGCCACCATTGATGATAGACGTGAACTCCGTTAGCGACACCGTTCGTTGGCCAAACCCAGCTGCCGTCTTCGATTGACCGTTAAACACGTGTGCAGGCAGGGCAAGTAAGCCTTTGCTCATATGCTGATAACCTGCTTTTGCTGTAAGCGATTAGGCGAGAATGTTATGAAACCGATCGACTTTGGTCCAACTAATTTGGCTAGGGTTTTCGTTCGGCGAGAAACGAGAACGTGGCCTGACGCCACCCGACCCACACACACTGAAAATCCATTTTAGCTTAGCCCAGTCAGCCAGTCAGTCAAAGAATACAAGTTGAGCAAAAGTTCGACGAAGTTTACAACGACCCACGAACCGCCGCTGGGTTCGTTGTCTCCGGCATTAATCCATACAGAAGGGCTTTCCCATAGCAATACCAACACAAATGGATCGACACGCCATAATGGAGTCGATCATAACGACAATTCCGGCGGTTCAGACAACTGGATACCGAAATGGCCACGAAGTTGAGACCAGTTCTAGTGAATGAAAAAATTCTGTGGTGCAAAAAGTGCCGGCGTCATTGGTCTCCACAACAACAACATCGACGCTGATATTGACGAAAATGATGATAATAATGATCGGGATATTGATGAACCGCTGCTTTTTATGCAGTGCCCACGGCTGACTGTCGCGTCGTCGACGGTTTTTAGAGCGAAACGTTTGTTATCCAAGTCGAGAAAACGTTTGCCGTGGTCATTAAATATGCTAACTGCATCTCTCTTACGTTACCCGTCACTTAAGCACGGGGAGTACTGTCATCATCGAGCGTTTCTTTGAAATAAGTTTGCGCGATGCAACGACATGCCATGTTGCAACACATAGAATAACAGGTGTCGACTAGAAAAAGTGACAGCTATACGACAGCGGCGGCAAAGTCGAAAACGCAGGCTAAAATAAGAAAATAGTGGAAAAGTAGTGAAAAATTAGCGAAAAATTATAGAAATCACTGGCTTCCATATAATTTCACTGCATGCAATTATAGCTCGCAGCAAATGCGATACTAACGCTAACAATGGTTGAAAGTTCGGCCAAGAATATCCGTGATTGTAGCAATAAATAGAAAGTTACAATGGCCGACAAAGTGTCCTGTTGCCGTTGCTTGAGGCCGCCATGCACCATAATGCCGGCAAAATAATACTGAAAATGACGGGTTGATTAAGTTGTCACGGTTAAAGGCAGCCGTTGACGCTGAAGGGGCAGAACATACACACGTATACACGAACACACGAGCGGAATCAAAAACTGGCTAACTAAAAATCGACGGGTTGAAAGCTTTTGCGGGAAAATTGGAAAAGACAGTGTGTGTGTGTGTGTGTGTGTGTGTGTGTGTGTGTTGTGTGTGTGTGTGTGTGTGTGTGTGTGTGTGTGTGTGTGTGTGTGTGTGTGTGTGTGTGTGTGTGTGTGTGTTGTGTGTGTGTGTGTGTGTGTGTGTGTGTGTGTTTGTGTGTGTGTGTGTGTGTGTGTGTGTGTGTGTGTGTGGGAGCAAGAATGCATCTATCCATCTAACCGTATATTAGCTTTACATGCGCAAGCGCACCCACAAAAATGAATCATTTTCTGCCCCAGACGATCTATCCCATTGTGTTACGCGTCATCGTCTTTCGACCATTTGTATTTTTTCACAAACAGCTTTGTTGTTATTGTTGTTACTGCCGCTGTTGCTGTTGGTGATGATGGCGTCGATAAGAATTCCCTTACGTTTACTATTTCCAATTTTATTGTTTTCGGCCCGCTTTGCCACTCCGCATTTTAACGTGTTTGAAGATAGCCGATCGGGCCTTATTTAACAGTTGCTGACAGATTTGCGTTTGTTTGTGATCTAACGATCTCTCATAATCGGTCTTTTAAAAACCGCTTACTTCTTGGCTTGATCAATGCCAACAGTGGCATAAACGATAAAAGGCATGACAACAACGGCAGCTACTGCTACTCCGGCAATTGTTGCATTACTCATTCGAGGCATACGACAATCAAGTCAATCGGGCCTGATACGAACGCTCACATGAACTCACCCTGCAGGGAGTCAGAAATTCTCGTGACTGATCAATCCATATACTGCATCCTATTATACATATATATATATACGAGGGGTTTTGTATGCCTGCGTGTATCGCCTGTTCCTAGATGGCTGATCTGATGGTGAACAAATGATGATCGCGTCGCATGCCCTCAAGTAGCGTTCGTCAAGTCGAATGAGAAGACTTCTCTGTTAGAGTAAATCGACTTGGTTCTTTACTGATCGAACAAATTTTGCTATCGTTTCATGAGTTCGTTTGCCGCATTGATGCTAAATCTTTTCTGGTCGTCGCTTGCTTTGTCGCTGCTATGTGCTCGCAAATTTGAAGACTGATTTGCTTCTGACCTTTCCGCTGATTTGTCGAGCTACGACGACTAAACCCTTTCAGCTTCGCATATCGTCCGATTAATAATAATTCCTCATGGCGGAACACACCATGGCTCCGAATCGAAAAAGTCACCGAGTACAAAATGTTAGAAGACGCGTATAATCACGTGACAACAGCTGTTACGCCCTTTATGGGACTTATACAATTACATAGTAACAATCGTCATAAATTCGACATCAGTTGATCCAGTATCTCCTTGGTAGAAGATAATAAACAAACGAACAGAGCAAACTTTCGCACATAAATACGCTAAAACGTTACGCACTCCAACACTCAAAATATATTACTGCAAGACCCATATATCATGCATAACGACGAGGTGCAATCCGGACCGTATTACCTCACAAAGGACATACACAATAGTTTAATCTTATCACGGATAACAGTTCCGTGTCACTGACCGTTACCGTAAGAAACTATAGTTTCAACTATATCGGCTAATCGATCTTTTTCGATGCACTACTGCCTAAATCTTGTAGCAAACCGCAACTGTAACGCTGGAAGCGTTTCGTTTAATATCGATACTATGATGCACTCTGAGATCCGTCCGTGCGCCAGCCTGTATTTGCGATTTCGGGGATACGGCTACTGATAATTCGGATCAATAAAAGTGATAACCAATCGTCAACAGTGAAGCAGGTGAAACCTTGAACCGAGACGTCGGTTACCATAAAGCACAGTGCTGAAGCCATCATCGTATCATGCAATCTTACCATGTAGTTTGACAAGAACTGCATACACATCATGGTGCTGCCATTAAAGTATCTGGTCTTCTGCGACTCGCGGACGATACACCTAGAAAATTAATCTCACATGTCTGATGTCTAGTAAGGACCACTTGCGCTGAACCTGGAATACTTCCTATTTCTAGTTCTACTATAGATGCAACTATAGTTGGCTACCACAACTCGGGAGGAAGAGGACGTGTACGTCAGTGAGCGCCAGTTCTGTGTATAACTCTGGTCAAACGTATTCTTCGTTTTTCTTTTTATGCGAGTAACAAGAGCTAAGATGGCATGGACGCACGCTGAATCTTGTCTAAACGTTGTGAAACAAAGTTGCGCTAATCATGTAGGAATTGCGGACGCTTTCACCTACTGCGTCGAACGCCGTACTCTAATTTTCACAGCGATCCCCGTCAGAGCGTCACGCACATTACTCGTTATGATGCCACAATAACTATATAGAAGATCATCTCGAAGATTATGTTCAAATTTAAGCATCTTTCCAGGATTGGCATCTAGTACTATGGTCGTTATTGTTGCCGCATAATGCTAATTTTGACACGCCGATATATAGACAATCGTATTAAAAACAAAATACAATCTCGTTATATTGCCAGCAAAAGCGGTAGATGTCGCTTTGTTGGTGCTTTTTGTTTACAATAAATGGGGAAGGGGTGTAAAAGGAGGTGTCAATACATGCGTTTATAGCCACAACGCGACGAAATATCTAACTGGGGTGAGTCAGACGAAAACCGCGGAACAAGAATCGGGGTATGATCAGAAAATACCCCGAGCGATTCAATTGTGTTTAACATAATTATATTGATATTAGGTGGTAAATATTACGGAAGGTGTCAAAAGTGCATAGCAAACTATCCCTGTGCCTTTAGGCTCGGATATAGTCACTGTGTGACCACGGCTGGTAGCGTACGTATAGGAAAGGGACTTGTCCTAAATTCAGCTGGTACTTGTTTTCCTCGTTCTGTCCTTTTTGTCCTATAACGGATCATGCGAAGACTTTCGTCTCGATTTAGATGCTCCAGCGCCATTGTCGATGTTATCATCGAATCTGTTATGCTTCCAACCTTACCAACAAAGACAGATGATTATGAGGCGAAAACATGAAAGAAAAATACGAAGGCATTGAGTGGCAAGCTAGTCCTATATTTCGACTACTCCAATGTGATTCTGTCGGGCGTAGAAGCTCTATGGATGAAAGGCACAGTGCTCCTGGTATCGTTTGAAATATAGGTTAAATGAACACGAACTCAGTTTTATGGAATCAGGAGAGGAAAGGACTCGTCAAAGTTATCACGACAAATATATGCAATATAAAGTATAGGCGTCATAAGGAAAAGGAGAAAGGGACGGACTCCTTGCTCGAGGGGTGTTGCCCGCTGAATAACGTCGACTAAAACCCTATCGTCACCCATGACCGGTAGTTCGCCATATAATGTGAGAATGGTTAGTCTTTGTTGGCACTCGCGAAAGCGCGGTCGATCTTATCTTCAGCAAAAAAAAAAAAAAAAACGCTAAAAAGCAGAAAAGTTGCAGAGTTGTCCTAAGCTTGAGATGTCTTCTTGAGATGCTCTAGCTTGAGATAGTCATTACATTATCGCACAGACCCCTCGCCTAGTTCTAATCTCAATGTTTTTATAAGCTCTTATTTATTTTTGTAGAAATCAAAATCGGATAGACAGATATCATGGTCGAATTTGGGTACAAATGATTTGCAGTTTGTGTAATAAAGCAAAATCTAGATGAGCTAGAGAGGTTCTGTCCCAATCGTTCTCTTCAATCGCTTTAAAGATAATAATTTAGTTCTTGCAGAAAAAAATATTGTTTGTGAATATTGCTTCTAAAGTAAATTAAAAGAGATGTTGTTCCAAAATACTACGCCCCGGGCAGCTTGATTGCCAAATGTAATATATCGATTTGCGTTTTTGTGTTTACTTTCGGGTGCTTTGTGCAGATTTGTATATGAACCTTTACAGCCATCGTATTCTACCACGTCCATTGGAATTTGTCTTCTACACAAAACACAGGGCAAATATAGCCAGATAATTATAAACATTACTTGTCTATGGGTTGGTCGACTGCTATGTAGTATGATCAGACGCTCATTTATTTAATAGGGCAAACAATAGATTCTATATTATACAAATCGCTATTTTGATTTCATTAAAAATCATACTCCACTGTCTAAAGCGATTTCCCTTGAACGCCGCCGCCGACGCTTCCAGACGCTGGCCTCTAAAAATAATTCTTTCGTTTCATTTACTTCTAGGTGTCGCCTATCATCTATGAATGTTTACATTCGTTCTGGTTTTTTCTCAACGTAGTTTATTAATATGTCTTCTCTTAATCATTCAACCTGGCCACTGAAACATACATACGTGCAACACTAAAGAGATACAAATTTCGAGGAAACTCAAACTTGCCATTAGATACACGTAAGTGTTGTCGTTAGTTAGTTTCAGCTAGAATGAAATCAGACAAAGGGTGAGAGCAAAATTAGTTAACTAGATCACCATCGTGCGTCCTGCTCTGTAAATATGTATCGTTTTAAACTACCGGAGCTGAAAAGAAAGTCCCCATCCAGTGACCTATGTAAGTTGAATTTGTAAGCTTTTGCTGAAGCAGCTTCAAGGTGTTCATTCCTTAGATAGTGGTATCTATGAAAGATGCCTAGCTTGCGAAAACCGTGCCAATTGTCCAAGTACCATCAAGGAACCACCTATCGAAAAGCTGGACCAACTGATATGCTAGCGGTGGCGGAAAATGGCCGCTGACGGCCGCAAACTATGGCTAACGACTGGACAAGAACGCGAAACATATGAAACAAGTTAATTCCTGAGATGTTCAAGCAGATCAATGAGTATACAAAAGAATAACTGTCCAAGGACTGTTGCTATAGTGTGCATTCAGGCTTACAGATTCTCCCGCAGGTCGAATGTGCACGACTAGCAAATGGCAAACTTGGGCATATTAGTTGAAAGCTAACGAAAAAATACCGTAATAACTCAAATAGAATGGAGATAAGAACGAGTGGCTCCATACATACAACACGATAGCCCGGACAACACAACAAAATGTCTTCTTTCCGCCACAAAAATGGCGTTACCTAGCGAAGGGCCAAGCGCAATAGGCGATGCGCTTACGGTGTTTATTGCATTTTTCCACTCTAATTCATCTTTGCTTGTTCGACTATAATGACTGCCATTTCGTCAGGCCGTGAATTACCGTAGGTATCGGGCTGAAGCATGAATATTAATTGTCAGCGGGAAGATGACGTTTCATCGAAACGTCAACTGTATTCCTCGTTGGGGTTACGGCCTGTTCCTTATTGTTTGTTTCTGCAGCTGCGGCCACAGCCGTATGCTCGATCTGCCTCGGCAGATCTTCTGCTGCTGCTGTTCCATTGCGTTCACCGGTTGCTGTCCATTGTTCACTATGCACCGCCACGAGGAGCGGAGTCTGGGTTCCGCTCTCTGACCCCCTGATAATTTCATCACTAAGCTTTATTGTCTCGCTGTCTTTTTTCCAGCGCACATTGGCAGCCGGGTCAAGATAGAAATCATTTTTAGAGGGACAATTGTGTAACCATAACGGCATAATCAGGTTGATCGTGGGGGTATGCGTAGGGTATCAGCATGTCCGTTTGTTGTTTCGCGTCAAGTGTTGACGTCGAGCGTCAACTTTATTCCTGCTACATGACCGTATTTTATGAAGAAAAGTCTCTGAACAGAGGAGAGAAATGCAGAGGACAAGAGGGCGGATGAATGTGTGCCTCGTATCGGTGGTGTTACAACGCTTATGTAGTTGCTACTGATTGGGAGGAGTCATTGAAGCGAAAAAGGTTGAAATGGTGATGAGGTCTTCCTGAAATCTTCATCACAGTCCAGATATCACAGTTAATAATGATTAGAATGAAGGTAAAACGCGACAACACACAGGTAGGCGGTACAAAGAAGGCTATTAAGGATACAGCAGAATAATGATAATAATAATAATGCGGTACCAAAACAAATTGTAGAAGATCGGCACCGATGGTGAGCATGTTTCATGTTCTATTTTGGAGCTGTCTGCAACATAATGAAGACAATGAAATGCGCATCCATAAGTTCTTTGCCAAGGGCTTTGCTCCTGATTGAACCAGCGAAGATTGCCAGATATTATGCGAAAAGAGATTCAACAAAAACTAATGAAGATACACATTGTATCCGACAGCGAGTCCATTAAATATAAAAACGTACAATATAACACCTGAATAGCCAATGTACACTACGGTTGGTTCACTACGATTGATTACATATAGCGTTACTGAAATTTTATAAGAATATCTTTATACACCCGTTCATGTGTTTATCTGCTTGTATGTAACTATTTCATGTAAATAGAATTTTGACAAACTATGTAACGCGTACGTTTCGCAGTCGTTCGTGGCTCATATAGCAACTGTCGAATCATATATTAGATACCGACCGCTAGGTTGAAATTTAACTGTGGTAGATTTTCGAAGTGTTGTAGAGGACTTCAGCTCCAGTGGCGATTTGCTTCACTACCATCATCACAATCAAAATTTTGCTATGGCCAAATACAGTGGGAACGCTCATAGATATTTCAAATATCAAAGGTCAACAATACAGGGAAAAGAAACAGTGCGTATGTCCCGTTTAGCTGTCTCCAGCCTATGTAAGCCATGTCTAACTGCAATTTCGTTTGGGGGTCGCTACACAAAATTACATAGCAGCAAATAACAAACCGTTTGGAGGCCTCAGCCTGCCAGAGGACCGGCGTCAGACTCGAAGCGCGATCAGGTACAAAAATGACATTGACCAAACGAGCGATGCCAGCAAACAGTCGGCGATAACGGCAGGACAGGGTTCCAGTGCGTGCGCACCTGTCTACCGCTTTACCTCAGCAAAGAGGTTGTTCTTTGATAGTGTTACACAGGTAACGTCGTTCGACGTTGCTGTTGGCGAAACCAGCTTAGCCAACGCCACCGCCGAGGTAGAAGACCGGCGGAGAAGCGTCGATCTAGGGGAGTGTCCCCTTCAGCCTATTTCAGTATTGCGGTATCTGTCATAATACTGATTCAAGGACCAGTACAGCGTAGACTCGGCAGATACATCAGGAAGGAAAGTGAGCGAAAAATAATGAGAAGAAACTTTCGTTAGTAACGTAGATCGGCGTCTAGCAGTGGAGCATGGCGTCATCAAGCCGCGGCCGCGCGTTCGTTTGTCTATAATACCGGACCGATCCTGATTTGGGAACGAAATCTAGATCCGGCAACGCACTTGGCCGCAAAACGGCTATCGAAGGGGCTATATAGATAGAGATTTTTTCTCGACCAGCTAAAACAAGAATTGGTTTGTGACTCAGCGTGTTCAACAGGTGTGTCTCGGCAACGCATGCGTCTCGAAATGACGACACCAACACTGCCATAACGGTTGGTGTCGGTATACTAACGCTGCTGCTCTGGATCGATTTCAAGCCGTAAGAATATATACAATCTTCGAATGTACTTCGTGGTAGACGATTGTTGCTCACTGGACAAAATCTTTGCCCTTGTTGTTGCTCTTATTTAACGTTGAATAAGCGCCACACAACGCTATACAGCCAGCCGTATCACTGAATTCGGCGCTAAGCGTCCCGATTCACCGTTTTTCTGTCGTCTGCTAATCCTTGACCGTCCTGTGGCGGGACGCGGCCTCGCGCAAGCATGACGCATTTCGCCACACCTTTTCAGATATTTGCCTGTGGGAGTGTTCGTATGCTCACACGATTTTCTAACCTGTGCGCTCCCATAATAGCTCCATCCGATGCAGTAACGGTCGCCGTATAGAGCAACGACAATGGCGTCCCTTAAGATCCCTGTCTTGGAGAAAAATACTCCATAACATAGGTGATCGACTCCGATAAGGCTTGCATACGATTGCTGCCGTGTGATGTTTCTATGAAACGATTCGACGGTTACGTAATTCCAGCTCAGATTGAAGCTCGTAGCGAATTGGCTCAATAAAAAGTAACCTAACGTTATGTGTGTTGGCCTGTTTTTAACAGTTTAATCGGAATTACTTGTTCCTGTTATAAATATTATTTGTGTATACACCGCTCTAAGAGCGAGTGTCGGTCGAGACCATGTTTTTTTATTGATTAATACTGCCCTTGTGGATGATACGTAAAGTTAATCAATACATCTAAGAAGAACTCGTAAATGATTACGCTGTGGCAAATGCCAACGACACAAACAGAAAACTATTTGTAGACCGCTCCAATGAACTGTGAAAGCCACGTTTCTTATGAAACGCTCATTGATCTGAAGTTCGATTTGTGCTAACCAGGTTGAATTATTTTTACGTAAACCATAAGCTGACGGTTAAAGCTAGAACCGTTTACTAATTTGGAATCAATGAACAGTAGAAAAAGGTTAACTGCAGTTGTGCTACGCAACTTTTAGAACTTCATTGATATCCAATAAGGCACACCGACTAAAATGACCATTATCTATTTATGACCAAAAGGGAAATGGAAGAAATCACAATGAAATTATTAAACACAGCTTTTGACTGAAGATAAATGCCTGAACGAACGTTTCATTCCTTCGTCCGCTGATCGCTCCCGCTATGCTGGCTGATGTTTGACGAGCTGAGGGTTTCAAGTCTTTTCATTTTATGTGATTTCTACTTATAGCAGAATCAACTGTCAAGCAATCATTTCTATCAGTTGATCATACATCATCGCCTAACAAGTTCCTTTTATGTTCAGTACATCAGATAGATGATATTTTTTACTATTCAGCTTTTATTTCTGCCGTCAAGGTGGAACCACCATTTCCGCTAAAATTCAAATTAGTATATGCTGAAACCTCCTGCTTGAGCCAAACGCTGAATCGCTTTTCGCGGCTTCTATGCCGTTCAGTACCTTTGTACTTCGTTTGTTTATTTTTACGTCCCGTTCGTGTGAATTCGACCTATTTGCTGTGATGCGTTTATCTTGATGTATGCAAAAAGTCATGCACGAAGCATGCATGATAATCGCGTACCCTTTCGCGTTTGCAGCGCGTTCGGCAGCTCGGCTAAGCTCAACTTCAATCGATTGCTGTAGACGTTGTGCATACATGCATCTCCAGAGGACACATACACACGTTTATCTAGCAGCGGCTAGCCTGGCGTCGTTGATTCTTCCGCCATCACCGTCGACGCCATTGATTTTACTTTTGCTTTCATTTAACAGGAATAGCAGAAGTTGATTTTCTTATGTCCGGTTATTGCTACTGGTGCTGGTTCGTTAACGTAGCTAGTCAACAGCGACAAGATATGTTGCGCATTTAGAAGGAATATCACGTAGTAGATTTGAAGGAAGGAACTTGTTGCACGATGCTAAGAGAGGTACAGCACAGAGTAAATATTGACGGTCGCGTTGTTATTTACCATACTGATCGTAACCGTGGTTATCAGGAATAGTAATAATAATAACAAGCGTGATACATTCATAGGTAGTCATCACCTGTGCCCTCTGTATACAGCCAAAGCCTGTTTCCGCAATTGGCTACTAGCTGAAAACGTTGTCACAGTCATAGTGCTCTCTGTTATCTGGACTTTATAATACTACGAGTATTACCCTCATAGACTGAGCATTTAACATGTTTACGTATTAGTAACCAAACTCTCGAGTGAATGAATCTATTTAATTAGGCTTCGTTTACTAGATTCGTGTATAGCTCGTACTAGCAGCCCCTTGACAATTAACTCCTCAGCGTCTGTTGCTTAATTCAGTTCATACGATATAATCTATTGGTGAAGCATCGGACGAATTCGCCTTGATCTCGCCCCTGTCAATCATTGCGAACTTCTTTCTAGCTTTTCGTTGCTTCTCGTAAACCCGGTGCCGGTCTTTCGCAACTAGTGAACCTCTTGCTCATCTACTTTTTGTGCTTTTATGAAATTTTCGTGAACGCCGCCAGCGGCTTTTTACAAATGTCATTATGAGCCATATGAGAAAAAAAGAAGCAAAAATAGATTTTTCCTCATGCTGAACCGACTGTCGTTTATGATACTTTATCGTTTCGTTATTAATCTGTGCGAGTAATTGTTTTCACGTTAACGCCAGGGTGCGTCGGCAGTCAACGCGAAGATGGCTTTTGTGCCATCGGGCCATTAGCGCCAATGCTATGCCACTGACTAGTCGCCGATGTCCAGCTGCCGACGCGGAGAGCTACAACACTAGCCGGTGCTCACCGCTGATTTCTCTTCAATCGTTGGTCCCAGTTATGGCGCCAACGAGTCAAAGGAAAAAATAGCCTAATACAACGGCACAATTGAGAAAGCTACTATTCTTTGTTAGTAAAAATACTCTTCTTTAGCTTCGCAACTGGCTAGATAGAGGGGTTTGTGTCTGTCCCATGTGAATCAGAGCTAATATTGATTCACGCCGTCTTTTTCCTCTGCTGATTCATTAGTTGTTTAAGTTAACTTTGCTTAACATTTCAATTAAAACATTTATACAATTAGGAGTCAGAAAGAGCAATTGCTCTTTATACCGAGAGCGACGAATAGATCAAGTGCACCAGTGAGGTGTTACCATGAAGCCCAGTCATGTGGCAACGATTGCTAACCGGACCATCGTGCAAGATGTGAGTAGGTAAATTGTTTAGTTTAAAAAAAACCTGCCATAGGTTCACTGTATTTGTTTTCAACCTTCGTGAAAGCCGCTGTCGTTCCTGTGCTCGTTTCTTTTCGTTCCAATGAAGGTCCCTTGTTAACAATTATCAAAATTCCCAAACGTCGCGTCGGCATTGGGTCAACCCAAAAAAAAATTAAGCTGACCAAATAACTTTGCGGTTCGCCTCCGACGGCTCACCGTCATATAGAACCTTGCGTCAAGCCACTTTAATAACAGGAGTGTACATCGCTCTGCGATGATACATCTTCGTAGCAGCAGTAGCGAACGAGGTGGCCCCATCGGCAGTTGCGAGTGTAGACTGGGTATATAGTACAGTGCGAGTTAGTTGGGGAGTGACTCATGTGTCTGCTGATACGACAAGTCAGCGGAAGAAAGTTAATGCTGGCCCTTTATTCCCTCACGACCGGATTCATCTATAACAACTTGTTTCGTTGACGCGGTAGCAAATCAACCTGAGAGACGGGTAAATAGCGGCATGAGGTACATGTATAACTGGATTAGTGTGGGGGCATTCGCAGGAAGTCACAGATCAAGCGAACTTCGATTTAACAACAACTGCATGACCATGGCGACGAAATCAGGAAGCAAATCGAAAAACCGAGTAGCAGAACGGAGCGGCAAAGCGATTCGGTATATCGATGATTAAGTGAGCCTTAGTTCGTGGTCGATTTCCTGTCCATTTTGGACCAAAGTATCCCCGTCTTTGTTTGAGTGTACAGTGAACGCGTGCCTCAATATTTTTGCGTTGATTACATAAGGCTTTCTATGCTTTGAGGGGAAGCAGCGATAACGGTGACCCATGGAACAGCTAGAAGTAATGCACGTTACGTTTGCCTTTAACACCTGTTCCATTCGTGCGTTTGTCCTTCCGAATGGATTTCCGTGTGCACGTACATCAATATTTTTTCCAGAACTCTCTCAGAATGCCTCGCTCATTTATCGACTCTTGTGCATCAATGACCCTCTCGTTGTCGATGAGATAGATAGCCTCTGTTCCTAGACCAGCCTACCTCTTCTGCTGACAACCTCCTGTCTCGCTTTCGTCTATAGGAATGCCTCCCTGAATCTATTTTCCCATTAGATCGATACGAATGTAGCTTATAGCTCAACTTCCGACAGCAATGTTTTGATCTTTAACATCTTCGTCATAGCGTCGTTATTATAGTTGTTCTAAGCGTTGTTTAACATAACGATGCGTAATTTCAAGCGCCCTTTCGGCTAGAACTGTACATCGCACACGCACATGTGCTTGCGTGCGTGTTCGCCCGTGCAAACGTTTCCAGTCGATCTCTGCTACTTTTTTTTCTTTATTATCGTCATTGTGGTCATGTCCATACTCATTTTCTGCTTTTTCGTCCTTGGTGATTCTTTGTCGTCGCGATGATCCTTTTAGATTAGCTTTATCCATTACTGCTTTCCCCCTCATATGTTTTTGTTACAGGCAATTTTACCCTGTTTTGTTTCGGAGTACTGGTCGAAGCCGGCTATGGCCAACCTTCGGATCGGTGGCGTTCTCCACTTTCCGGTCCAATCAAGTGTCCACTGGACAAAGCTCCGCCTTGGCCGGTCAGAGTACTCGGAGCAGAGATACTCGGAACAAGAAATAATTACGCTCTGCCTCTACTAGCTATATATAAAATATATGGCATTTTTTCAGCGGCGTTGTGATTTTTATATTGATGGTGCTGACCGAAACAATGATGATCATTACAGTTATTATTCCACAAAATTGATTCTAACAACATGGCAATGAGATGCGCTCGCGCGACGCCAGCTTCGGCGACGACAGGCAAAACAGTATTTAGTTAGCAGTATCACAGCGATACGGGTCGTTGTAATAGGGAAAAGAAAAAGCGACAATCGATTTTGTTTTGGGCTTCCGCCCAACAACCACAAATCGTTTAACCAAAACTGAATGCTCTGAGTTGAAGGCAGGATTTTGCATTAACGGAGATTCGTGTTCGCTATTGTGGGTCTTGTTATTTGACTACAACGGTAAGGCACATGCAGTAAATAGGCAAGGAGTAAATAAACGGAACCGGCCGAATAAGATAAAATTGAATCATCTTTTCCGGCTCTCCGAAAAATATTTAAGCAAAAAAATTAGCTTCGAGGAGTTGTAGCGGTATTGTGACTTTTGTTGCTTAACTATAACGGCCACGACCTTAAGACAGTTCGGCGCCCACGTGCACTATCCATTCATTTTCATCTGTAGTAGATCGTAGCCATCGACGAAAAGCAGGACAACTCCACGTCTAAATTTTATGTGTCTCAAATAAGATTGAGGACCAGCCTGATTAGTGACGTTGTAACGTTGCACGCACACACTGTTTGCTGTGTGACTAGCATCCCGTCTACGCGGGAACCGTTCTAGTAGATAGGCACATTTTAGAGACTTGTAAACGTTCTTGTTTTTTTCTTGCCATGGTCTTCTTCACAAACGATGCGGCTCAGATTAAACAGCCAACAACAAGGACCTATAAAACGATTAAGCGAACGTATCCATCCTCGCTAAGGGAGGAGAGCATGGCAGCTCGAAAAACTGCCAAAAGCGAGCACCGTTGTAATATCGTGCTATTCTGACCGTAGATTGTTTGACGGAACCCCGTGACCCTCCGTCGGCGTTCTGTTTGCCACTGGCATTGTCTCACGTGCTCATGTAGCCTACAGAAACAATAACGTCAGATGGCATACAAGTGCTAAATAGTCAGGGAAATATGGAAAACGTAAGTGAGAGAGGATTGGAAAACTGAAATTATCAGTAAACAAAAATTTCCAAATAAAATTCTATATGTCTTTGGGGATATTTTTGTGTAACATGATTTTTAATTAATAAATATAAGACAGTTTTACAAAAAATCGTTACGTGAGTTGTATGCAATTGGCGATGTTACGATTTTTCAATAAATATCACTAATGGGCAAATATATCTAGTGGGGAAACCAGGGCTCTGAACACGAGGTAGAATTATTTGACAGCTGCTTTACCTGTTTAATTTATAACAAATTAATGAATAATACCGTTATTATATTATTAATAATATACTGTCATTTTTTTTTACCAAACGTTGGCGACTTCGTCGCAGTTACGACGAGCTTTTAGAAACGTTCTGGCTTTCTAGTACCCTGCCTGACATCTCCCAGGTTTTAGGGCCATAGCTTGCTGTCCACAAAAATTATGTGCAGCTGCATATGAAGCATTGTGGAGTATTCATGCACATCATTACTCATTACGCGTTTTTTATGCGGTTGTATGCAGCATTACTATCGATTACAGAAAGGTTTACTATAACAACCCCATTACGTCGAGAAGCATGCACATACGAATACATCAACATCGACCAGCAGGTTCAAAACCAAGCAATGCTCTCACAGGCCGTCAAGTATAAAAAAAAAAACACTTGATTATCGACTATAGCGTCATGATTTGCAGTGCGATGGAAGGAGAGGATGCTAATACAGTCACGTACGCGTTCAGCCATTTCCTGTTTTTCGCAATAGCTTTCTCATTCGACGATTTCTTTCGAACCTTACCTATATATGGATATGTCATACGAGAAACAGTGTTTTGCTTCGAAACACCGTTCCCCATATGTCGCCAGAGGTAGGTACGTGAAACGTGTGAGGCAGCCATATGGATTACGTGCCATTGTCGGCCGGATTCGTTACAATGGCGAGCGGTATCAGCACGCGCCGTCACTGTTTTTGTTAGCACTATTCCTCCATTTGTAAGGTATCTATATATACTTGTATGCACAAAACCTTTACGGGAGCGATACACATGTGTTATAAATATGTAGCATTAGATCAAGACGTTCTTATATATCTGAGGCTGCGAGTTTCATCAACTACTTCATATTACCGGAACGGAAAATAATTTTTACTAAATAGAGCTAGACTTAAATAAACTAGTTCAGTCCACACAGTGGAGAACAAGAAGGTCGCCGATATTGATTTGGCAGCGCTAGTGAACCCCACATTTCCTAAAGGGGAGAACAGACTACTATAAGTGCTGCAACCCCATGCCACAGTATGACTCTACTCAGATTTAATACAGTAATTACAAAGAGGAGAAAATTGTGGCGTAGTTGACGACGTGGGACTTCTAGCTAGAGCGTTATTCATTCACCCGGCGAACCGAAAACGAAGAAGAAGAATGAGACCTGTGAGCCAAATCTGTAATATAATCATTAGACCTCGACGCTAGGACGTCTCTATAGTCGGCAGTTCCGTATAAATAAATTAGCTCGTCCTCCTTAATGAAGGTCCTACTAAATAGGTTATACGAAGTTACTTATCGGCGCTTGAATAGCATGTTGACGTATAGTCGTCGTATGTATTTGTAAAGGGCCGATTACAATCGCATTCATCATAGCCACGAAATACAGGTGTCAGGAAAATGCCCCGTAAAATGTCCGAAAAAAAAACGTGCGAACTACTCACGTAAGCTTCCACACAAATACAATAATTTATTCTAGCAGTGTTAAACGTATGAAACGCAATAAATTACGTATTCCACAAGCCAACATTAATAATTATATAATATATACGGAAATTGCTTAGAATGTAATATGCCTTAAAGCTACTAGCTTTTTGGTAGACATACAATTTTTGCGTATGCATTGCGCACTATAGAGCCAACGTCGTGCAGGTAACATGAAGTGAGCGGCCTGCTACGTTTTCGCATGCAGGGGCAACGTGTAATCTTGATAGTGAAACTGGTGACGATAGAGCTGTGTAGACACGGACAGCATAGTCCATACCTGAAAAGTCGTGCTTTGAAATACAGCATTTGCGGATATCATTTTTATCTCTCTTTCGGAGCTATTGGCCAATTCCGAACACAGATAACGATACAGACACAGGCAGGCACACACATTGTTCAGAAACATCGATGTTTGTGTATATCTCGTGAAGTTGAGCAGAAGAGGATCTCATCAGACGCGGCCTGCCCCATTGTCTCTTATCTGTTGTTAGCAAAGTTTATAATACAAGGCGGTCTTATCTATGTGTCGCTCTTACCACTATAACAACACAATGATAGATTAATGTTGATTATTATGATTATATTACCAATGACGACAATGTTTGTCGATCGATGAATTTCAGATCCGCGCATCGCTCGACGAACGGGTGTGAAGAAATACTTGTCACAGACTAACCACTACATTGTCCCTACCAAGGAGTCTAAAGGAAAATATCGCAAAGGAGTGCCTCAAGGAATCGATTTACGACGACAGTCTGCTGACAGAGGAACCATCGAACCTAACGATCAGCAATCGCCGGTGGGTATAGATTGTTTAACGACTTTTACTCTTTGACATTTAATCATTCTGGATTGATCCAGATTGACAAAAACGTAATGATTGCGTTTACTAACAAAGCTTTCAAAGGAATATATTCCAATGCAATACTGGCCTATGCTTCTTCTTCATCGTACAAAAGTAATATGCATATATAACATATACAGGTAATAAATGTAAAAGCTTACAAAGAAATAGAATAAAGTGCAATCGACACGAGAGACAATTTTGATGATGAACTAATGATTAAACCTGGAGTCATCAGTTCCTTCACCAAACGTGGGCCAGTGTCACTCTTCTGGCCAAGTAGAACTCGCGAAACCCACAACTTTGAAAGGACTCTTCTTGCAGAAACATGCATCGATGTTAAAAGCGAAGGCCGAAGAAATTTATCGCCGTTAATCTAATCTGAAATGCAAACAAAAAAGAAACCTCTACTTGTAAAAGGGCCGCATGTTAGACTGATGGAGATGGAAAAAATCAAGCCGACAGATTCCGGATCGTTCGTATTTTTAAGAAGGCCTAAATCATAAAGAAGACGTTGTATTCATCGTTTCAAGAACTGAATGAGAGGGGTCCCGTCAAAGAACCGACGAAGATGTTACGACGGAGCATATGATTGAGATGGAGTTTATATCTAAAATGAGTTTTGATATAAGCACACACGAAAATGTCGGAGTGCTCGTTACAACATCTCTCGTAGCTGCCATGCGCTTGTGTAATATGCAGGGGCAACCGGCGAGAGTTTTCTCTTTGACTAAAAAGGCTTCGTCGAGCAGCTTTTCTGTGTTAACGTACTGCTTGCCTCTTTCAGTCCACCTCAGAACATTATACAGAATTTTTTTGAGTCACAGCAGACTGGAAAAGACGATATACGCTCGTGAAGTCGTGAGGAACTCATTGGCTGTATATTTTCGATTTGTCAAGGCGGTCCTGCTGCTGGTGCTTCTGTTGCTTCGTCATTTATCGAAATGTCTTCTGACAAATAAGCAATACAGATCTAGCCTTGTCCGTTGAATAGTTTGGATCAAATCAAAGGAAGTTCTCTTTGTATCCTACACATGCAATAGCCTATGTAGTTCGTAAGATTTTCCGACATTCTATAATGGCTCGTCAGTTTTAATCCACTACCGACGTTCCGAGCTTCTCAAAATAGTCTGGTTTCGACACAGACATGAAGTTAGCGCAGAATGGTAATGTAGTCTGCTACGTTCTACGAAGTTCAAGCACCTACAAAGTTGAATAAATGTTTGACAGAATATTGTCTCTTCGCATGTTACGGCACAATATCTTACTACAAGAAACATGTCTTCATTTGAGTCTCTAGTCTTAGATGATTGGTTATCCAAATAAGCATGAGCAAAAAGCCTCATCTAGCCATAGAAAGTAGTATGTGTTTAATCCCAAAGGTTACCACGATGGCACTTGTCTAACAGGTTGTCAGTTTCATCTAACGGAGATCGCAAATATTTTAAATCAAGTTCGTGGGGGGCATCAATCTATTTGAAACGTTCGTTAGCTTAATATCGATTTGAATTGTCGTTTGGGGTTATTGGTCGGAACCAATTCAGTTCAGGTTCTTTTTCCGCCGCATCTCCATCTAATCTAGTATCCCCCGCCCTAAAACGACGTTATGCATGTCTACGCTGTGGAGAAATGCCATCGGACAAAAGCAATTTAAATACCCCACGCTGCGACTGGGTCGCCGATCAAAACCAAGGGAACAACGCTGAACTACTGCATTGAGTGAACGGCTACCAATGCATGCATAGTATGCGATGTTACCGTACCGCTGCTCATGCCCTTAATATGTGTATGTATAGGTCGCTGCAGGTTCCACCAACACCGGTGCGCGTCAAGAGGAGAGATTATACCTATCACTGTTTCATCCGCCGTGCAAAAATCTGAAGGGCGGATCCGCCTACGTGGGGGTTCCCCAAAAAAAACAGGAGGATTGCCCCAAGAAGAGAAAAGAGGCAAAAAAAAAAACCCACAACGTCCCGTACCGCTCACAGGTGTACCTTTTCGACCACCACATGCTCGATATACCTGCGACTCTCACCTCAGCTACATATATATATATATGTACTCTTATATAGAGCGTTTACGAGTCAAGCGACTGGTATGCAGCGACACATTATGTACAGTCGAATTGAGCCGGCCCTTGGAGATGTTTCGAGACATCGAAGAATTGCAAAAGACCACACCGTACCGAAAATACGTGACGCGGCCTATGTGTGTTCATAAGCATGTCCGTAGATAATCATTCGTACGTTACAAGACATCGGGAAAATCGTAACAACTTCATCATACCATTTGGCTCAATTCTGCTGTTACGCGGTATGACTGTAACTCTGTATGCCCACAGCAGGCGATTTAAATACACAATAAGTATATTGTGCCTGACGAACCAGCTGGGAATTGGCAGCGGCAGCTTGGTAGAACATTATTCGAGACGGTCGAATAGAACTAAGCGGAGCACATTAATCGTCGTCCAAGTATCGTGAGGATTTTTTGAGTCGGTGGAACTATGGGGGAACTGTCCTGGCCATTGGATCAGTGAGATGAAGTAAAGAGTCGCCGAACGAGATCTGTGAAGATTTTCGCACGTTTTTATTGCTGCGGATACCGAACGGTATATAGACATAGGTTTCTACGGCGGACAAAGGGCCGTCTATTGTGTCGGCCGATGGCTGAATCACCGTGCGAGACAGTAAAAAATAAAGAGAAACGGAAATAGCCATTGTTAGGTTTGATTGTTGGGGTCAATACTTATGCATGCCTGTATGAATCATGCGAATATACCCTAGTCAATTCGTCCTGGTCGTCTATAGTCATTATTGGCCATCTCTTTATGCGTTATGTTCCATCATTTGGTAAGAAAATACGGTAGTATAATGCAGCGTCGTTATAAGATGACTACACGTAGGATGTACAACACAAACGGGGTTTAATAGGTACGAAATCAACAACAAACTCAAAGATTCTGATCGAAGGTCAAAGACTTCAGTGATACCTCGAAGAAGCCCAGTTAGACTGAATCTTATATTGTGAACAGGGCGGCAACTCACTAGATCACTATGTATGATGACCACTTCAGCATGAAAGATGTAATATAATGAAGGCAAGTCTTCAGCCAGACTACCATTTCGTGCTACCGAGAGTTCTCTGCTTTGCAGCTATTGTCGGTATTATTATTCGCAGTCATTACTGTAGCTCTGGGTATACCGCTGGGAACGGCAAGGTCATCATTTGACTTCATGTTTGATAGCTGCTCGGAACAGCGTCAGTTTGTCACCAAAAGCCATCGAACGATTGAGACAGATCGTTAGATAGATTGTTCCTTAGAGAGATGAAGACAACGGGGGGAAAGAATAACTACATTCTTTCGAAAACTTCTCTATATACCAGAATCGTATTTGCTGAGAAGAATATTGCCTAAATAGCCGATCTTGTATTCTGTGCTTGAGTTAGATTGACGATAGCGACCCTCCCTCAAAAACCTGGCTTCGGAGAGCATTATATTTCCAGTAGCAAATCTCCGAAAGTCGTCAGCTTGCTGTCTTACCGACTTAGCCTAAACCAACCACCATCCAACCCTTTGTCAATTGCGACTGCCATATATTTTGAATTTTTTCGACCCGCACATGAACACGTAATCGAACATGCGCACTAATCATACGGAACAGATTGGAAAATGAGAATACAAAAGCAGGGGGGTAAATGAGGATACAGCTAAACAGGTGGCCCCTATGATTTGGAAGGCGATCAGGCTCGTCTTGTCAGGACACGGCAAAGCAATCGTTCTTTACTATGGGTAGGGACTATTCATCAACAAGAGCGCAACTCTAAACACTAGTAGTTATTATATACTTCACCTATCGCGAGAGACCGTTGTAAGAGTACAGATGTCACAGGCCACACTGTTTGGCGCTATCCGTTCGGGTTCCTAAACGCCATTCTGTTGCATAACGCGATCAGGTCTAAGCATTGTGACGTTATGCTGAATTGTGTTGCCTTCCTTCCTACACCATTGGCGCGTATAATTGTCTCCCTCTAGCGACCTACGGGACTCCCGCCGTTCTATATGGAAAGATTTGTCATTAATTAGTTTGATACCTGGTTGTGGTGGCGGTGGTGGTGATGATCGTATTTTTTTGCCGGACCTCTCGTACAACCACTGTATGTAAGTTATGACAAAACTGCCGCAACGAGATGAACAACGCTTATAAGGCGGTGCAAAGACGGATCTACTCCTTTGTGATATCGAATCGCTATTGATGACGCTGCTATAGCCGCTATTTTGCTAGCAAATACTGGGTTTGGTGTTAAAATATTTAAAAGCTTCACTTTCACCTCACATTAAGCAAATGGACAGCAGATAGTGAGCTGTAAAGAAGTTCGTTGTCCAAGCTGATGGTGAGGTAGCCTAAGTCCGCTAGGATGACCCAATGTAGACATTTGCTATATCACTGAAGACAGTGGTGCGGTTTCCAACGTTGATTACGACAAAAAGCATAATGGTTATGATAATGATGATGCTCATACTTTTATGGTGGTAAATATGATGTATTATATAATACCTCAACAAAAGTCTCGTCGCAACAACTAAAACAGCCGGCACAAGCCATAAAGAACGTCGTTTCGCGCTAGCCAACGACAACAGCAAATCAGCTTTCATGCATTACATATCGTATTGCTATTATTAGATTGAGTCGTCGCCTAAATCGCTTAACAACAGCCAGCGGTGGCACGGGACGCCCCTTTGCGCGCAGGACATGACCCGATGCCGCTGCTACATCGTGACTTCGTGTGTGGCGATTCGGACATCGGCCGCATTCGAAGGAGGCACAGCGCGTAACCTGCCGTATACGGTGTCTTGGCCTCGTTGGACCACACTACTAGCGCCACCTGTTAACAGACACAATAGCTAGCCAGGACAGAACCGATGTATGTGATTTTCGGCCTGATACCTTTATAACAGTCGTATCCAAGTAGATGCTCTTTGGAAGCTGACGTGAAATTAGGCAGCGGTTCGTCTGACACAGATTTCTTAACTCAGTTCAGATACGCCTTATTCACTTATTATGCATATGCCTCAAGGCTGCATTAGTTTATAGCAATAATGTTCGATAAGAGATAGAAAAGATACGGGCTATTAGGAAACTTGAAAGAGAGTAACCAGTACGATTCATGCATTTGGTAAAAATGCTGGATGCTTAAAATTGCATGCGTCAGTATTATTGTTATCATTTTCAATGAAGTTAGCATTACTTCCATCTAAGTTTTACCGAATAAGAATACACGCTACTTTTATTTGGGGCATCGTAGTCCAGACACGAAACACCATCTGGGAAATTGTGGTGTCCATAATCGTTAACGTTAAATTAGCTCGCCTTGTCGTTATTGTAGACTAAGTCTCCTAACAGTAACAGGGGCAATCGTTCGTTAGCAACTCCGTTACGATTATATTTTTCTGCTTACTAGGTTTTGTCGACAGGCATGCTATTGAACAAAGTACATGACAATTGCTGGACGGAGTAATCGTAAACGGGAACTGCTCGTCACCGCTGTGGTGGGCACCTCTTACGTTTTAATCAAGCTATTGATGGACGAGCAAATATTTTTTTATCGGACTGCTGCGCTTTTTTGGAGAACTTCAACTACAATCCTGAAGCAAGAAGCCCACAGGGTTGTCAATCGCGTCATGCTTTCGGCATTAGGATGCGTTGTATTGGCGCGTATTCGTACGTGTGTATATGCCAGTGCGCGTTTTTGAATCCTCTGGCCGGTACCAAAATGGCTGGAAATAGGCAAAGTTGAATGCTGGCCACTTCTGCCGTGGGGACTAAGTGCTGTTGATTTCCCACATGATCGCGCACGACTGCGCAGAAAACACAACGAACTTTCCGCTTCGACGCCGTTCAATAGCCATTTGCAGGTCCCCCCCTCCCCAGTGCCACGATATTTATAATAAATAGAACGGCATTCGCGCTCGTTACCAACAATAGTTCCACGGACCTTTTCTTCGGAAGAAATGAATATTCAATCGCTGCGATACCTTTTGCCGTCGTTGCTGTCGTGGTGCTTCTTTTTAGATTCGTCTTTGCCGTGTCCGTATCTTCGCTCGTTTGTTCGCTGGATTTGGGTTTACATTCGGTAGCCATCGAAAGCAAATCAAAATTTCTAAAATTATATTCGAGCTGCTGTCCAGTGCTGACGCTGGTGTCACTCAGTGAATGACAGCGTCCTGCTACCGGCGGTGACAATAGCGGCGGGACCGAAAATCGTGGCAACAGTGGCCAAAAAACAGACAAACAGACACAGAATAGTGAAAAAAGGATAGAAAGAAGCAAATAGTCTGGCTAGCTGCTGCGTGCTTGTTTTGCTACCACAATGACTGTGGCTGGCGCCATTGCTCGCTCCATTAGAAACTTTAACTGATGCCCGCACCAATAACTTTTCAAAAGACCACACTCGTTCGTTCCACGCTCAATGCGATCCGCTTCAAAAAGCGGAAAAAAAAAGTAAACAGAAGCCAGCGCCGCTGTTCCTGCCGCCAACGACAGCAGCAGCATCGGACTTTGCTTGCTGTTTCGTCCACCGCGACAACAACTACTTTTGTTGGATGCATAGATCGTTACCAGTTCACGCGGCATTGTCACCACCGATGACGACGAGGTCGACACGGCGTCAAGCCGCAGTACCAGCAGCTTCCGTGCCGTAACCTTTGGCTGAGTTCTGGAGGCTCGGCAACTTCCGGGTGGAGAAAGAAGAACAAAGGGACGTGGGCTGCCATATTATGTTATGGCGAGAACGACAGTTACAACTAGCAGCTGCGTGGACAAGAACGATGGTGGCGTCTTGAAATCTTGAGACAGACGTACAGATGATACATCATGTTAGTTTTCACTACGCACTTGCGGTGTCACGTACTGATAATCGCATGAACAGGGCGACTCATTGACCGATTAAGTCACTACTGGCCAGCTGCGGCAGTCAAGTACCCGCAGCCGAAATCTGCTTAAAGGGATACACGATGTGGCAGTAACAGCGCGAGACGCGGCGGTCGAACGTTAAGTGTAGATAGAGACCATCTAGGAGTGGTCAGCCTTCGTCGTCTACCTTCAGGCAATAGTTTAGATGTCGAAGTAGATGTCACTAGATGAGCAGTGTTGTCCTGCCGGTTTGTCCTCTTCCCGGCTTCGCATCACACGCTCACAGATGATACCCTGTTGTTCCTTATAAATATATATCTGTATATATATGCTCTAGCGTCTGTACAGCAACCATCATTAGCAAGATTTTCTCGTGACGTTCATCATGTGCAGTACTTTACTCATTAAATTTTTCAGTTCCGGAAGATAGCACCCATCGAATGACACGCGCTGTATGCGCCCCGCAACACACATATACGCCCATGGTTACCATTCTTTCTCCAGCGTTCCTCTTATATTGGCCATACATCTTCATTATCCTCACTACATGATGACTTCATGCTTTTATTTCCCAATACACCACAGAGCGTCGGAGGTGACGGTGATGCTACCAGCGGCAGTAGCATCGCCTCTCGGTCGGTTCCTTAACTTGTCTGCGGCCTAGTCACAATCGGTCTTGTTTAGCGCCGGCACTATCTATCGCGTCTTTTTTTTTTTATTGTATTTAACTAGTCAGATCCACAGAGTCAGACAGTTGTAGAATAATTAAATTGTTGCTGCTGTTGCAGCTGCGATGGCAGGAGCCATCGCCACGAGCGAAGCAACCGCGCCCACTGTCCTGTTCCTTCTCTCCTTGTTAGACATCATTTTTTCTTTTGTTTTCCTTGTTTGATTTACTATTTCGGCTTGGTCTCTGTGTCGCCGTCGCGTCTGCATATGGGTATATCACAGAGGGCGCCACCTACTAATGGCCGTAAGCAACCCTCCGATCCAGTATCGCTCCAGGCCAAAGGGCTGGTATCGAAAAGCAATTGGCCTAGCAGCTCTGCTCGTTTGATTCACTCTCGCCTCTTGCAAATGAAATGGACGAACCAACAGCCGCCGAATAATACATAGATATACTTCAGCGCAACGATAAATGAGACGAAAAAAAGAGCGACGAAAGCTTTGATGATGATTGCTGCGGTGACGAAACGATCTCGAGTCGTAGCGCTTCGTCGCCATCATGTGTCGTCTCCGTTATCGCCAGCAGGCGGTTGGTCAGTCGCCATTCCTATAGGCGTACGTTCGGCTGCTCGCTCGCTCGTCGAACGCCAAGAAGATCTGGCTGACAGAGTCGTCCAGATCGACGCTGCTGCTGGTGATATTGAAATTTCTTTTTGCCGCCGTAGTTGAAGCGTTTGCTATTGTCGTTGCCTTTCTATTGATTACAATGTGAGGGAGTAACGGAGAACGCGATAAGTAGCATTTCAATGATACATCACAGCGGAATGTGGTATCTGCATGTCTCGGTATTTATCTGTCCGTTCGGTGATGATACGATGACCTATTCGATGAGTTTACCATAGCTCTCCTTGTTTCTCTTTCTCAATTAATGTTCCGTACTCTCTCTCTCTCTCTCTCTCTTTGCGTCTGCCCCTTTACGTCTATCCGCTAATATCAGTGTGGTCTGAATATCAACGTGTCTCAGATGGTGGTCTCAGACGAATACGCAACGATCTTCTTTTCGGCACTATTTGTATGTTTTGTGTCTTCTATATCTCTGTGCATGTGTGTGTGTGTGTGTGTGTGTGAAATGCGTTTGCGCGAAAGGTTCAAGATGTCGTGCCCCATCGAAAATTTAATTTCGAGGACCAGTGGCGTCCGTCGATCCACGCCGACAACAATGTACATGTCAGGATCGCTGACAGCGGCGTTGCGCATGACAAAGAAAATCCATTAGGAGCCACTAAACAGCGGTCGGGCCAATGTTGGTATTGTCGAATGATCAAACAGAATATTGCCTGTTCACGCCTGTTATATTACGCATCAGGCAGAAATTCTAAGGCGGAAAGAAAGCAAATGAACGAATATAATCTGTCCTTGTCATTATAACACATGCGGTCGGCCATTCCGCGTCGGCTTATTCAACTTTTACGAGTAACGCTACCGGCTTTATGTTCCCATTGGCCGTACCCGTAGGCGACCTAATTTATGCTACGTCCGCGATTCTATTGAGCATAACAATAGGATAATTTTAACTGTAACAGAAGTGCGTCCAGAGTGAATTAGAAAACTAGGCAAAGACAAAAAAGATGAATTTAGTAAATACGAAATCAACTTGTCGTTCTTCACGGTGCCTTTCTGGAGCTACCTTTACCCTCAAATGTAGCTTTCCTAGTGGCATGCTTTCCCATAGAAATTCAATGAGGTATATAGGAAATAGCCGATAGACCAGCAGTCAATCGGAAGCGTAGATAACAGGGATTCACTTTTGGTTACACGGGAAATACCTAGCCGCGTTTGTATAACGGCGAAGTCAGCCAACCAGTGATCAGGCCTCTACGACACTGAACCTCACAATAGATCTCGACAAATATTCGTAGCCGAAGACCTCATTCTTCGCATCGAAATAGCTTTGCTAATGTTACCCTGGCGCTTTTCCTTCTATCAATCTCTTTTAAGAATTGATAAAAACACAATAGACCCGTAAAGACGACGTTGGACACTGCCCGCCCACATATTGTCTTTAGCGTTGAAGGCGCGGCTATGGGGCGTACAGCAACGTTTAGTCTTTCTGTAGCACCATTCTCTTGCCCTCCATAGTTCACGCTGTAGAATAGACAAGCCGTCTGTAGACAGGCCGGACAGATGTGCACGTAGGTTATTAAGCTGGGCTCAGTATTCTAATACCGTCATCATAACGCACTGATGCCGAGAACAGACCTGTTTATCTCTCGTAGGTTATTAACTACAGCATACAACTTGTAAACTACGCAGAGTACAGTTAACGTCGTCATAAATTGTCGATATCTACTATTATTATTACTAAATAAGTATGTTTAGATGTTAACAGAGGTGGCAAGTTTCCATAGACAAACTACTGATTGATTTGACTGTGACAAATCTATCGAGACGGACGATTTACTGCAAAGATCTTTCATTGTGTGCATTTTGACATAAGCGAAAGCGCTCGGCCTACAGAGGTCATGATTAGTCATAAATTCAATGTGTAAGCGTATGAATTGGGCCTCGAATCCTCACCTTTAATAGCCGAAATTGGCTTTGGAAAGCTGACGGCTATGTATTGCGAAATTCTAGTAGGGAAATGTTTACTTCGTTCGACCTCAAAAGCTGTTATTACCTCACCTCAATCTTATTTCCTCTTATCATTACAAATTCGGTTTAGAGGATGCTCAAACATCACCTTCTATAAATGGTATCTCTTTTATTTTAACGCACAAGTTTGCTTTTGATCACGTTCTCTGCTCTTCTGAATTTTTATTTGAAGTTTTTTGCTGGTCGCTAGGTTCGAACAAGAGGTCAAAAAGTACAACACAGGTCAAAATGTAGATGCTATTAAATGTCAGGCAAAATGAACACGAACGATAAGCTTAAAAGGAGCCATTCAGTTGGCCTTAATTTAAAGCCATTAATTAGTAATCACTGCGTTGAGCAACGACGAACAGAGACGTAGAAAAGCAAATTCTAATTGATACATGTTTGAAAGGTATAAGAAATACAACAGCGAATGTCAACCTGGCCGTTTGTTAGTACGAGGACGACAATGTCACTGGTGGTTACAGGAGAGCTCGCGTCAGTGGTAGAAGTCACTATGGTAATGTCTAGCAATTGAAGAACACTACTACACGACTGCGACCCGGGTCTATTGGGAAGTAGGTGGGATCAAAGACAGAACTTAGAAAAAGAGAATGCTTTCCGGGAAGAGTTTTGTTTTGATTCAACTTAACCTGCTTATCTGTCTCGCTCTCTCTCGATTTTACTTCGATCCCGTTAGAAAGTGCAGGAACAATAATAGTTGTAATAGCTACGATAGAACAACTTTTGCTTATTTCAATCAGTGCATCATAGTTTATTGCTATTGTCACACTTGTAAAGGGGTTTGTGTGTTTCTTTTCTCTCTGATCGTTTTAGCATTGCAAAAGTCTCTAGCAATTGCCATTGTGGGCCTGTTGGGGATTGTTTGCACTTTATTTATGTCAATGGTCAATACGGTGTCTTCTTATGCTGTGATATGGTGTTTAAATGGAAACTAAGTACAATAACACTACTCAGATGTTTGTGATTGTTGAAGATAGATTGGCAAACAGTCTTTTTTCCACGCGGAACTTATAGCTGATTTGGTGACGTTTAGCTTTAAATTGGGTCCGGATTTGTTTAATTGGGTTTAGTTAAATGGCTCCTGTTTGTAGTGGAGCCTACTCGGTTGTCATCCTATTGTTCAATGAGGGTACAATTTATTACAGCTTATGATCGTTCTAGAGGTCCGGTTATCTTCATCTCCTCCGTTAGCTTCACCAATTCCTCTTTAAAAGAGTTTATTCGGGACCTAGACGCGGAAAGCGATAAGAGATGAAATAGTAGACAGACTGAAAACCCTAAAAATAGCTGCACAGGCAAACAGAGTGCAGAAGCAACAAAGACACAATAATTATAACTACAGTAGAAGCAGTAACACTCCTGACTCAGCAGTCGATTCTAGTGACAACAGAAAATAGTACCTTATTAGGATATTATCATTATTTTAGGCATAGGCTAGAACCAGCGCTAGCAGACTTCACGCAGCTGAAAGAAAAGCCAGCCACAGATGGACAAACAATAAAGAAAGAAAGAAAGAAAGAAAAACAATCGAGTGATCATCGTTTTCCATCATCCTTCGCTATCGTTATCGCAACTAGCGGTCGGCAGATTTACAGCGCACTAGAACAGCGATACGGCCAGCGCGTCGGCGGAATAACGCAGCGTCTAATAAGTCGATGACGTCTCCGACGCCATGGCAATAACCACAGTTGTACATTTACGTTCATTCCTGTTCTTCATCTCTGCTCATTGCTTTACCACTGTTCAATATGGTAAAAATAAGATCTAATAGAGTTGAATATAGGGGGACTGGAGTTGCATTTAGTGCTGTTTCCTCGGTTTTCATTTAGCAGGATCAGTAACAGCAATAGCGACGTCAATTTGGCCATAACTATCGTTAGCCTAATCACCAGCCACATCAGTATCCGTAATTATCTCGTGATTAATTGCAATGAAGCTCATGCTAACGATACATCAATCAAAATACGTTGGCTTATTTATCTGAAGTGCAAAACTGTGTTAGCTTATTAATTGTTGCTTTTTGAGGCTTCAAAGCCAGAAGCAAGGTGGGTGAGCCAGCTAGTATCTGGGTCCAATGTTTAATAACAGCTCTGCCGGGTGTTTGCAATTTACTTTGATGTAAGGCATCTGATTTCTGTGAAAACTGTTGCCTTTGCACTATTCTACCAGATAAGCGAACGGAATACCATAACTTAACCGAAATCTCTCTACTTCGTAAAAACATCACAAATATATACTATTATAGATTATATACTGGACCACTTTGTTCGACTTTCGTTATTTTATAGGTTGACCTAAGGTTAAGGATTAACTGCAGTCGAAAACGCAAGAACTCATTGATATATCTCTATGCGCGGCGCGTAAATGTTCCCCGACACGTTCGACACACGCGTACGCATATCGGTGCGTGCCGGCAAACACTGATGCATTAACTAAATCGAAACGACTAAAAAGCAATAAATAAAGAACACATAGTTTCAATCGAGATAGCAAATACAATTTACTTTGTAACTTCTGCTGGGGACACTCACGAAGTCCAGAGGTGTCTTCGTAGTTTATGTGCTTATAAAGGCAGCATGGACCACCACCTACACTCCTGACGGCAGCGAAGCTGTTGCCAAATCGTTGCTAAAGTTGAAGGAAATGCGCAAAAGGCCGCTCAGAGATTACGGGAAATCCGATTATAATAATATCTTGCTACTGCTTTTTGGTCTCAATGCTATTGTCTTCCTTGCCGATTACTAGTGGCCCACCTTGGTAGCGTGCGCGAAGCGGATCTTGGCGACATTGTGCGTGACCAACTGCAACAGCGGCCTTGCAGCGGGTGCGTGACAGTAGCGCCATTACAACTAGCGGTCGACATCCGAAAGCTTTAACAAAACTGACAAAAAACAAATGATATTAGTATATAAACCTCAGCTTCTGCGTCACTGTCAAACCCTATAGGAAGACTCCACTGATCGAATCGAATTTATGAAATGATGCGGCTGCCGCAACTATTGCTCTAGCTATAGCCGTCAACCTTGGTGGTCGTTATGGCGCTCGTTGCCTCCGGCAGCAAATGCTAAAGATGAGCGACATAACGGCCGCTCCAGGCTGCGCGTGTTGGCTTCTGTGAGATAATGGCCTTTGCTACTGCTGCCGATGCGAAGACGGAGAGGCGACGTCGAAAGAAAACGTCGGACAGTATCATTGAAAGGACAAGCACGCCATAGGTGGTTCGGTTGATCAACAAATTTCCAAACCAATACAGGCCGTTGAGCCTGAGCATGTTCACTAGCTAGCTCTTCAATGTTTCGTTCGTCTAGCTTGAATCTTTTCTGCTGCTGCACCACTTTAGATGATCCCGAGGCCTTCGAAGGAGATTTTCCTACGCTCTAATTCTGCAAGTGATGCTGTGAACGAGAAGCGAACGCAACGTGCCGATACTGGGCGGCGCATGGAGTGCAAAACCTTTTTCAATTGACCGGCGTCTGCGGCATTAGCGACGATGGCAGCAGTCGCAGTATAGAAATAAACGTAGCTTATATAAAGCTAGACAGTAATAACATAAATGTGAGCGAGAAACTGGTCAGCGTTCCGCTCGACTTGAACGCTTTTTTAGTTTCACCGAACACCGTCGGCCACGTATCTAGCCAACGATTTTTTTGTTAGCGATGAACAGGACGAAAATCAGATCCAAATAGACCTCTGAGGAGATAAAATCTCGCTCACTGATCTGTTCTTTCGATGATTCCCACTCAATTACGTCTAAATATATGGCCACTTCCTCGAGAATAGAAAAACCAAACGAGTCAAGCGATTGTTCCTTAACCGTCTAATTGCTTTTGCGCAATCTATCAGCTCGCTTGGCCAATGATAACCACGTTAATAATGATGATTAATATCGTAACAATGTTATAATTGGGTAACGGCTGTACGAAAAAATAAAGCAAAATGACATGAGAGAGCGAATTAAATAAAAATTAAGGCCGTCCATTCTTTAGTGCCTGTCGCCGCTAAGGGCCGAGACAGTCCTGAAGAATTGCTATCGTGAATAAATCAAAATGTTTAATTAAAAACAAGAAAAAGAAACACACAACGAAGTTAAGACAATTAGTAACAAGCGGCGAAAAAAGCTCGCGACGTGGTCACGCATGGACGATACATTGTGCCAAAGAGGACCTTGCCAATTCTCAAAAATCAAATGCTTCAATTGCGGCCACAGTGGAACGAGCGAATTCTGCTGCTTCTCACGATGTGCCATTCAGTGAAAGCTAATTGAGTAGCATTCGAAGTGAAAATGTCGTCTGAAGATCGAATGGTCAGAGACGAAACAATAAAATACTCTATAGATCGTTTGCTGATTGCAGAGACGGGCGATGGAGGGACCAAACCCAAAATGAAAAAATACGAGGCGTAATAATTGCATCCTGTCTGGTTTGCTTATTGATGAAATTGTTGTCGTATCCAACATTGTATGTGTTGCTATTGTTGTCGTTGTTGCCGCCATTTGATACGTTGAAGGAACTGGATAGACTATGCTTATCCCGGGTACACGGAAAGGTGGTCGGATGTATCTATGAGCTTCTATCTATACGTTATAATATTAACTAAATACATTATATAATATGTATGGACGTTACATCCACGTCAGTTGTCGCCTACGATCGAGCGACGCCAGCAATCGAGTTGCGGAGCGGCAACAATGATAGCTTTAAAGCTATACAAGGGGTGAACACGATATAAGCTATGTCTATGGGAAAAAAGAAATAAAGGCCGAGGCTCAATTCCATGTTGTAGCGCTATAAAGACTTCGCTACCATAGACGGTCTTAAAAGAAACTAATCTTATTTCTACCGTAGCACTAAGTACCATGGAGCCGATTGCAGGAAAAAAAAAAAAAGAAATTTGAGGCGACATCTTTTATGGATTTTTGTTTATTGAGCAACACTTGTCATGGTATTGATGATAAAAGCGTGCTACTGAAACCAAGACTAGTTCGGATTAATATACCGAACATTGTAAACCTCTGTCGGGCTCTCATTGACTTCAGTCCAATTTCGCATATTTGACACATGGTGAGACCTGTTGGACTGCTTTTAGGATAAGAATAATTATAATTAGTAGAGGGGAAAAGGTACCTTTATATTACCTGCAAAAAAAAAGTGTGTATTTCCACTATATCCATTTTCAAACTAAGCTTTAATCGTACTTCATTTCTACGGCTTCTATGAAAGCGATGATACGCGACCATTATTGTTTGCGGTCTAGACCACCAACGCTAATTTTGTTGTGCTTCAATAACAGCAAATATGATAACCTTCACTTACCTTCTGATCGAAAACTCTTCTCCTTAATTACAAGGTGTTACCCCTTGTACCTACCCCCACCCCTGATGTGTAACACCGCTGTAGGCAGCAATCTTTATTCGTCAATACATCGCGTCGCAGTGAAGGCTTACCGTCCCGAAAGTTTGTTTGAACTTGAAGAATAATGGTGACGATGATTCTAGTGAAGTGGAAGCAGAAACATCCGTGCTTAATGTCAACGTGTATTCCATAGACTCCCTAAAGCCAAACAAAGAAAACAAAAAAGTTGACAGGTCAGTTGGTTGCAATTGGCATCCAGCAGCTGTTTACATTGAGTTGATGTTAGAGAAGACGTTGGCACAACAAAGAGCCCGAAAACAAAAGCTAAACTGAAAGATCACACAAGGATATGCAAAGAATAACCTACATTACGCTGGATAGCAAAAGTCGAAGGAAAAAGACGAGGATGAAGGAGGCACACGGCAAGCGGTGCGCGTCGACCTACTCGGTCTCCAGAGAAAACAGAAATCGTTACAGAAACTATAGTAACAACGGAGGCAATACGGGCTTCAGCGAAATAAATGACCCATTTTGAAAAGGACACCCGTTCGAGGTCCTATTTCTATCTAACAAGGCAGCGAAGACGAAAACTGCGCCATTGAATGAATAATGGTATAAACTAGGCGAAGACAACTGTATTTCTATTGTGTGACATTGAGCGTAATGTTCGCGAGAGATCTGAAAATCTCAAAATTCCCTCCGGCAAAGATAACGTTATTGTTTACTGCGCGAGACAGTGTACGTGTACAAAGTGCGTCCCTTTCACATACGTTACTAATAATTGCCCTTATTCAATTAGTGCTAGAGTTAACACTGGGTACGACAGATTCGTGCAAGATCCAGGCTTAATATTTAATGCAGGTATGGTACTCAGGTAAATAGATTAGCTTTATCAGTGTGTCCGAAGTCTTAACGAAGGGTAGGAAACAGGAAAAAAATATAGGGGGTCAATTCGTTTTTATTGGCTTGAAATAATGAAGCGTTCAGTGATCGCATATTTACATGACCAGATGCTACAAGCTATAACGAAACGGCTATAGAAAATTCCTAAAACCTGTTATAATCCACTAATATATAGAACGTCGGGCTTTATGTAGCTCCGTCGTGGCATGAACAATAATAGTAACAAAGCAGTAAATAGTTTTATCTGTATTTGCTCACTTCTACTTTTACTAGATCAGGCATGCTCACTATCAGTACGACATGAATGTTTCTCGTAGAAAATCTGTATCATAACCTCCTAGTATCACACGTATATCTTATCGCCAGAAAGCTAAGGAACTCAGTAACTCACTCGCTGTGTTATCCATGAAACTTCACTTAAACACTGAGGCGATGAAGACAATCAAATTTTTTTTGACGATTCATCCTGGTAAAGTTGCTGTTGCTTTTTCCCATAGAGGGGCACATAGGAAGCGTGAATATCCTATGACACGCACTGGCATTTGCCTAAAATGTCACCGTTGTTACATGCGTATCGAGTAGGCATTCTGGTTCAGCCATCGCACCTTCTCCCACGCGGTGCGCGTCATTATGCAACGTCGCTCATGTGTAAACCGTACTATCAGCAACCCGACGTGCTAGAAGACATATCATTGTTCGTCGTCCCCTGTGGCGACAGCAGCTATTTCGATAACGACGCCGTTCATCGTTGCTTTATAATTACAGAAACTCGTTCACCCTGTCTTCATCTCGAGACAGCTTTACTATCGGGTGATGCATGCAAGCATGACTTCGTATTTTTTGAATGAAGTGTCTTTCCTCAACAGGCCTCCGGCTTCCCGTAAAGATGATGGAGCAGAGCAAGAAAATAACATAGATCCAGCTATTATAGATAAAGAAGAAGAAATCTCCAGGCAAACATCTCTGAGGGCTGCCCTATTAATGATGTCCCTTATGCCACACTTGTTATTGCCGTTCTTATGCTGCTGCTGCTGCTAATGCTGTTACTATGGTTTGTTGCTGTCGCTATAATCTTGCACGTAAGAACCCCTGTGGGTATATGACGTGAACGTCAACACGACGTGCACGTCGCCACAGCAAAACTTCTCCAAAAGTCGTATCTTCATTCGTAGCCTAGCTCCCACGCCGTCGCCACGCTCCAAAGAACGTCAAAAGAAAATCCCCAATGGGTGCGTTGAACTTGGCGCAACGCTACCATGTCGCTCTGCCGTGGCGGCCCTCTTAGCCGCGGACTTATCACTGCTTTGAGCCCGATCCTCGACGTTCGCGCTAGCGCAGACATCGACAACGAGGAAAAACACTAAAGCGTGTCAATTACCATTCTATAGCAACACAGCTTGTCAAGGCACCCGTATATTTGCATTGGCTGAGGTGTCTAGAACCTATTTTGTTTGTTCCAACCGTAACCACCGGTACTTGCACCTCGTTGATTCAATGACGCCCGCCATTCAACAAAACTGTAGGTTTCGTGACCATTTTAGCGAAATTGTGCGGTGCGTTTGCTCCCCTAATATTTTCCTTATCTCAGTAACCTCTTCAGTAACCATCGACCGACGAGGATTCGTTTCTATGGCCAAAAAGCTTAGCGTTTTTTTGCTGTTGACCACCCATTGTTGTTGCCGGTAGAAACGCTAAGAAGTTAAAAACGATACTCGTTGGAATCTGCAGCCCACTATATATATACACGTCCATGAGGTTGTTATTGCCACTTAGCCAGTGAAATGTTTTCTGTATCGAGGAAACGCAATGAAGACGCCTAAACGAGGCGAAACGACTCGAACGACGAAGACTAACTTAGTAGCGTTAGTATGCTAGCGTAAATGAAAGATTGATGAAAGTAGAGAAGCAAAAAACGATCTACGAGGCCCGCTGTGGGTCCCTTTCCGGTAGCAGAAAAATTTTGCCGGTAATTGTCGGGTGGAACACGGATTAGACTGATAATTTGCGCATTGTCAGTGTGCTTCTGCACATTTATTAAGTCTGTTTTCCTATGAGGGATGATGTGGAAGCGCCTGGACACAGATGCTGTGCGGTTCCCATATCATGGCAAGCCTCGCGGTCAAAGGAAAGGAAATAGGTAGACTGGGCCAGTTAGCTCAAACCAATGTTAGAGGCAGCAGTACATAGGACGAATAGAGAGCGACCAATAGTAAACAACAGAACACAGAAAAAGAAGGAACACCCTTTTCCGCCGTTAACTAGTTAGCTACAAAGAAAATCATAAACGCAGAGTGTAGGATATAATACTTTTTCAGATTATATAAGCGATTCATAGACACGCATAGCATAACATGGCATTGCATTGCGTCTTATGTGTTAAGTGGACCTCGTACTATCGGTACACAAAGTATCAATTGTTTCTTCGTTATTTACAGCCTATGAAGCGTACAAACAGAGTAGAATCATTAAAAGAGCAAAATCCGAGCGTGTACACAGTTAGGGAAGATTTTTTAATGGAGGCAAAAAGAGAAATTTCTTCATTCGACAAACACAAACATACATACGCACATATACACGCAGAAACACACGAGAAGTCGCCCTCCTGTACGCCTCTGTGTTTTTATCAGGCTTGTTTTCTGGTTCTTCTGGGCCACTTGTCTGCAATTCGCATCATTTATAATGGCATACGTGTGTTCGTTAAAGGAGGGGTTGATGGAATATCCCCACGAGACAGCGATGACAATGCGACTACCAGTACCATTTCTTACTTCCACCATCGCTACGGAGTTCCTCTAGGACGCTACGGCAATTTTCCAGGTGACGGCAGCGTAGTGACCGTCACCAATCGACCGTGGAGTCCACGGCCACCAATGTCTGACGCCAAGAAAAACGAGCCGTGAACGGAAGATCAATAGAAAACGTCTATGATAACAATCGCGGGAGAATAAAGGAGATCATCCTCGGAACGACCTCACCATAATGAGATCGCGTGCGGGCGCTGGAGTTGACAGCAATTCGTTCAACTGACGATCAGATGTTGTCGGCTTGATACGCCGCTGTGTCTCTCATCCATGCATTTTTCAGTCCGTCTGAAGCAGCCTCAGGCTGCTAAGATATTGGTCTCCTTTTTCGTTTTGGCACGTTCTCTTTCTTTATCGTATCCACTCCATCGTTAGTCCGACTACAGTGATTTGCCGACAGGAACTGCACCGAAAGAGTGTAGTATTCATAGACGAGAAAGGAACAAAGCAAAAAAAAGAGGGACTCTTTTCACACTCGGACAAGTCAAAAGCTTGGACAAACTTAAAACGATCCTTGTTCCCTGCGTGACTTGTCGAGCTGAAGCTTCGCGCGTAATGGTCCAGTAATATTATCACATACTCCCACAAAGGATATTCGACACTCATACTAAGACTAATAGCAACGCCAACGGTATTGAAAACGGCCGGTGGCAAACGAGACGATGCTAAGGTAGAGGCTTGATGCCATAGCAAGAGAATAGATGTGACACGGTTCCTGTTTACTGCGTAAAAACTACTGCTATGAGTAGCAAAGGATAGAGATTAGATGACGCTGTTGATGGCAAGGTTGTCATTGACGTGGATGACAGGGTCAGGGTTTGTCTAATTCCCGTTGACTTTGCTTCAATGCACATCGTCAAATCCAGTGTAGTCTCGCTTTTTTGATGTCTGTTTCGATCATATCATAAAGAAAAGCCTTTCGCCTCTTTCTGATGTTCGTTGATCAGAAAATGACCAAATGGTGGAAACATTTAGCCGACCGCAGGAAGGAGCGATTGTCGCCATACAAGGAATACGCAGGGACACGACCTCGTTGTAGCATGTTACGTTGTACCTGTGTCTGCTTTAGCGGACTGGTGCTCATTAGTCCTGGGCCAGCAAATGTTTGGTGAAAACAGGTTGGTTAAGAAGAACACTGTATAACACATTGACAAATACGAAAGGCAGTTGGGTCGACGACATAGAAACCTGGTTCGCCCACGTGACAATCACATATGTACAATGGACTAGCGCGCTCTTTCGAAAAGATTCTTCGGCGTCATTTGATGATACCCTCGACAAAACGATGTCTGAGACGGATGGGAGTTTCCATCTAAGCGCTTCCTGCAAATTGTACCGTCCGCCTTAAAATCTGTGGACTATAGGCGATTATAAACTATATATTCGGGGGCACTAAACAGTCGGCGGACTGTTGCGGAAACTGTGGCGGAACGACGCAGCGTCACAAAAGCCAAAATTTTAGGAGTAAAAAAAAACCTAATATATTCATTAATTTACATTGTTGTTTATTAAAATCTGTTAATTCTTTAACAGTGGGTAGCTTTTCAATGTAGCAATGATATTACACTGTAAATGATGTAACGGTGTACATATAATAAATATCAATACAAGCTGTTATTTTTAATACAGATTATTGCTGTACACTGTGTCTTCATGGAATATTGCCACTAAACTAAAGAACATACATAGAGCCTTTTCAAGATAAACTTTGACTGGGAAAAGGGAAAAGAAGCTACTTGGATTTTTGTGATCTACTCGTGTAATACAGTCCACTAAATACGTATAAAAGTATTATTCATCCTTTAAAAAAAGCTGGATGATACATTTGCGAAAACTATAGATTATAGAGTTATGTTAGATTGCTATGGATGACATGAAATAGAAGAAGGATCTTCGTGTCCGTACACAGACACGCGTGACTTAAACGCACAAGGTCGCTTCATTTTTTTGTTTTCATCTTCACTACGCATTTCATTAACGTTACGTATCTCGTATTGTTCCTATTGCAGATGATCTTACCCTCCAATCACGTGATCACTGACGAAAAGAAGGTTGGTATAACAATCGCTTATATAACAACCCATACACAAGTAGTGTATACAAATAATCAAAAATGAAGTTAATATAGTAAGTGAGCGAGTGAAATTATTTTGTCTAAATTTGATGGGCTCTCACTCACATGCATAGTAATCCAACGAGTTCAGATCTGGGCTGGCCAGCGGTCATACGAAGCCAGAATATGCTTGTACTTTCAAATAGCCAAATCAGCCAACCCTGAACTAACGGCTTGTGTGAGCCGGTGCATTATTTTGTTGAAGGACGTATGGCCTTTCGCTACACAGTTTATTTATCCACGATTGCCCTAGAGAACGTAAGACATGCTAATAAGCTTCTTTAGTGGTGGATTCGCCTTTCTGGAGGAAGTACGGTGGCGTGAATTCTGCTGGACATTACCGTTAGAACATGAACTTTGCCCGAATATTTATTCCTGCTCAGAATGAGCTCATTCTCAGGATTGTAAGAGGGGCAATTTTTGTTTCGATGACAAAAGAAGTCTCGTCAGAAGACAAGCTGCCGCTTCGTTCTTGAGAAGGTTAAT